>NW_027506869.1:197500-225000 GCF_052324685.1 Brachyhypopomus gauderio
CCCCACTTTGGGAACCACTGCTCTATAGTACGAAGTGTACAGTTATACAGCTGTATACAGCAACTCTAGTTGAGATGTAGTGGGTAGGGTATGTGTTAAATACATGTAGCATATATGGAACAGACGTGGAGTATGATGGCATTATTAGTGACATCTCGTGTGTAACTTTTCTGTTATAGTCTAATTATGGCAGCATTTTGGGGCTAGAAGGCCTTTGAGTAGTGTGTGTGTGTGTGTGTGTGTGTGTGCATGAGGGGGTGTTTTTCTTTGTTTTTGCATGACATTCACAGCATGTGAATTCCTGAGATTCCTCACACACACACACACACACACACACACACACACACACACACACACACACACACACACACACACAACCCTGGCTTCCGTACAGCTCACTTAGCAAAGAAACAGTGCCTGACCTTCTTCTTCACATCTTTGGTTCTAACTTCAGTGGATCGTGCATGTCCATATTAGTTTGGCTGCACTCCGAGAGCCGGACCATCACACCGCACAGCTGTTCACAGATATCATGCGTATAGCTGTTGGTATGGAGCCCTTTGGTTGTGCCCTGATTCCTTGGAAACTCATTCTTTCATTCCTCTACTAGGAAATCACCCTGGATGCCCAGTGAGTGGTCAGTCAGCAGGCCCCTCCCCCAGGATGGACTCCACTGAGGATCAGTCAGCACGCTGACTTAATATGTACATAAATGGCTTTCACAAATATTCTTGCATGTCTTCTTGCCTGTTAAAATGTACTCTGATGCAGTTCTACAGACACAAAATGAATTTGCACACTGATCATAAAATTTAGATTTTGCTCAAGGGATATAAAAGAACTTTTAAACTAGTAATTGCTGCGGTTAAAAAAAGGATTTTCTTCTGTAAATATTTAATGTCGTTTAGTTTTGTATTTAATGCCTTTTTCTTTTAATGGTTTTGACTGAGCCTCCAAATGTGTAACTGGCTGTTAGACTTTCTGATTGGGAGACCACAGGCAGTACGGGTCGGCAGCAACTCATCCAGTACCATCGTGCTTAACACAGGGGTGCCTCAAGGATGCGTACTGAGCCCCCTTCTATTCACTCTGCTGACACACGACTGCACACCAACATACAGCTCCAACTTCTTCTTTAAGTTTGAGGATGATACAACTGTGGTGGGTCTCATCAACAACAACGACGACGAGACAAATTACAGAAGTGAGGTGAGCCGCCTGGCCGGGGGATGTGGTCACAACAACCTATCTCTGAATGTGGAAAAGACAAAGGAGATAGTTGTGGACTTCAGGAAATTGCCCTCCCAGCATGCTCCTCTGAACATCAATGGTACTGCTGTGGAGAAAGTGAGCAGCACCAAGTTCCTGGGTGTAGACATCTCAGAGGACCTGTCCTGGAGTAAGAACACCACATCTCTAGCCAAGAAAGTACCAGCGCCTGTACTTTCTCTGCAAGCTGAGAAGAGCCAGTGCTCCATCCTCCATCATGTGCACCTTCTATAGGGGAGCCATCGAGAGCGTCATGACCAGCTGCATCACAGTGTGGTACGGCACCTGCACAGCATCCTGTCGCAAGTCCCTCCAGCACATTGTGAGAGCAGCTGAGAGGATCGTGGGCACCACTCCCTTCTCTACAAGACCTTCACAACTCCCGCCTCACTCTAAAGGCCCTAAACATAGCGGGTGATCAGACACACCCCATGTACAGCTACTTCAACCTACTGCCATCAGGGAGGAGACTACGAAGTCTACAAGCCAGAACCAGTAAGCAGAGGGACAGCTTTGTTCACCAGGCAGTCAGGAGGATCAACTCACTCCCTGCTCTTCCACTCTTTTATCCTTAATAAACAAGACACATTTCAAAATCAACAACAACACTCAAGTTCAACAAAGAACTCTAAACTGAGATTAACTATTTCTACACCCATCACTGTAGTCTAACGCTCACTCAATTTGCACTCCTGTTACATTTGCACATTATATTTATAATTCATTGTATACATTCACTTTAATCCTAATTACACCAGATTCCTCATACATTCACTTTGCACATACAGTATGTTTACCTACTGCTGCATACGCCACTTGGAATGTAAATGTCAGAGACCTTCTATTTATTTTATTATATATATATATTAGGGGTGGGACACGATTAAAAAAATTAATCGAATTAATTTGAAGCGTTGTAATTAATTAATTGAAATTAATCGCATTTCAGTATTTAACATGAGAAATATTAATTTAAGTTTGAATGATGAATGAATCAATGAACATAAGCATAAACCTCAACATCTTGTTTATTTTTCCACCAGTCTACTACATAGACCAATAGATGAGTGCAGAAAACAGAGCAAACAGTATTCAGAACACTGAAAATTCTGACCAAAAATATAGTTTAATTTTGGGAGTTTTGCTTAGGATATAGTAAGAATAAGAAGTAAATCAGAAGATGTTTTAAATACCATATTAGATTTTTTTAATTTCCCAGGCCTCTGCCACAGCGATAAAGTCCTCTACACAGGCATCTCCATAGTGCCTAGAAGTGTCTTCTGCATGTTCAAAGCAAATGACTGGATCTTCCATTCATCATCTATAATATGAGCTGTCACACCAAGATAATTCTTGTTGCTAACAGAGGTCCAGTGATCCCCAGTCAGAGCCACATTACGCTCTTCACAATAACCTGTTTTACTTCCCTTTCCTCATCATACAGCTGCTGCATTTTCTTCAACATTGCGTCAACTGATGCAAGTTACGAACTGCCATCCAGAAAGACAATTTGCAGCACTCCTACATAAACCGTAGCGCTCGACACCGAACGGCGGAGGCGTTTAAACTCGCCACGTCTTACTTAAGCCTTCGACAACAGAGAGCGGTCTACAGTCCACAACAATCCATCTCGACAGTGAATTGGTCAATTTGTCCGACATGGACTCTGACATTTTGTTTCCTAATTTGAACCAGAGGTGGGACCAAGTCAGTGTTTTGCAAGTCTCAAATAAGTCCAAGTCTTTATCCTCAAGTCCCGAGTCAAGTCTCAAGCAAAGACAGTCAACTCAAGTCAAGTCTCGAGTCAAGACAGGCAACCATCAAGTCAAGTCCCAAGTCTGAAACTTGGAATTTCAAGTCCTTTCGAGTCTTTTTTTTTACAGGCATCAACGCTTTACGAATGCTACGCTGATGCGTTTCTTTACTCGTTTTGTTGGTGTCCGCCAGCCAAAAGATGACAGATCGTTTACATTTTATCTTCTCCTAATTACATAAATGTACTTAAACAAGAATGTTTCGTTACATCATTTTACACGAAAATAGCAAGCTTCATCGTAAGCAAGATGCTGTCATTACGAATGGTTATTCTAAACATTTGGATAAAATGTTTAAATATAGACTAATAAAAGGTTAGGGTTATTTTTTCATTGTTTTCTGTTATTGTGGGCTCACAGTGTACTATTGTTACCTGGAGATTCAGTGGGGTCACATATTCTGATGGCTGCCGTCAGAATTGGTGACCCCAGTTAAAAAGGCTCACCTGTACATCCCATTCATGATTTCTTTGTTGGCTGCAATGGTGAGGGGATGGTAAATCTTGTTTACGTAATTAAGAGACGATAAAATGTAAATATAAACATCTGTCATATTTTGGCTCGTGGACACCAACAAAACGAGTAAAGAAAGTGCATCAGCGTAGTTTACGTAGCATTCGTAAAGCGTTTGTGCCTCTGAACAGAAACTGTGAAATAGCGCCCCCTGTGGTCACAAAACTCGACGGTCACAGAATCTGGTGTAACACAGGTCTGCGTCAGAAGGACGGAAATGAAATTAATGGGGCGCACTTTATAAATATTAATATGCGTTTTAAAATTTAGATTTGGGGTAAAAAAAATCAAGTCTTTGCAAGTAAACAGGTTCAAGTCCAATTCAAGTCCCAAGTTATTGGTGTAAAAGTCCAAGTCAAGTCTAAGGGCGTACTCACACTAGGCTCTGTGATCCGGGCCCGGGCACGGTTGCCTGCCTGAAGCACGGTTCACTTGGCTAGTGTGAGCGCTCCAACCATGCCCGGGCCCGGATCAGTTAACCGTGCTCGGGCCCGCTTGAAGAGGTGGGCCAGGGCACGATTCATGTGGACTCGGGAACGGTTCGCTTCTAGTGTGAGCGCTATCCGTGCCCGGGCCCGCTTGGTGCCTCGTGTGATTGGTTCATTTCGCTGGAACTCAAACATGACGTCAGTGATGCGATGCTCACGTTAAACAGTCATAGCGGCAAAGCGATTAGCAGACAATCGTTGTGTTAAATTATCGATAAATCTGTGCTTGCACCGTGTTTCTGCACTCCCAAAACGACTCCAAAAATACAATAAAAAGAGAATCGTGAACTCCATAGTGTTGTGCGAGCGCGCTTTTTTTCCAAATAAAGCGGCGTTGTGATGACGTAAGCGTGCTCGGGCCGGGTTGCTGAAGCCAGTGTGAGTGCAGGCCAGAGGGGGAGTGGGGAGGGGGGATAACCGGGCCCCAGCACGGAACCAGCAAACCGTGCCTAGTGTGAGTACGCCCTAAGTCTCTGAATATTTTTTCAAGTCAAGTCAAAAGTCTTAATATTAATGACTCGAGTCTGACTCTAGTCCAAGTTATGTGACTCGAGTCCCCACCTCTGATTTGAACCCCAACATGTGGTCGAGTGTTGACTGGCAACACTGCTCGTACTAGGAATACATTTAGCAGCCAAGTTATCATTACTGACCTGCGCGTAACATGTTTTGCGTTGAGGTGGTAACGAAGGGTGGAAGTGCTCCTGTGATAAGCGAACTCCTTCCTGCATAAAGTGCAAATAACACTATTTGTGTTTGTACTTCCATCTGGAAGTTTCTTATATTTAAATTTCCCATCCACCAGCGTAGCCTCTTCAGTCATCTCCACCATGCTCATCTTATTGTACATCCATATAATCTGTATGTCTTGAACTCGTGCACCGAGAAACATTCCACGGTGCAAAAGTGTCTCATGCGTTAATCTTTTTAGTTCGTTAATTTTCCTGTAATTAATTAATCGAAATTAACACGTTAAAGTCCCACCACTAATATATATATATATATATATATGACACTTGTCATGGTGACTATAGATATATATTGTCCTGTGATTGTTATTCTCTGTTGACATATTCTGAGGTAACTGCAAATTACATTCTGCACAGTTACCTCAGAATATGTCAACAGAAAAAAACAATCATAGAACAATATATATCTAGTCACCATGACAAGTGTTAGTATTTCAAAGTGCATGTTAAACCTGATGTGATTCGCTAAAATCTGTGCTCCTTATTTAAAAGGACTTCTGAGTTTAAGGATTTAGCTTTCTGCTAATTCAAAATGTTAAAAACATTTGACTTTCTTCCTCTCTCTTTCATTTAAAGTGCAGGCACAGTAAGAAATGCACAAACATCTCCATCTTCAAGTAGAATCCATGTTGGGCTTTATTTTGGTCTGGAGGTCTGGCTGGCAGCTCTCAGGTGATCGGGAGGTTCTTCACAAACTCGTTTAGGCTCTTGCGGATATTGGAAGATTGGTAACCAGCGCAGTCCAGCAGTGCCAGACCCATGTGGGCATGAAGGGCTTGGCATAGGTGGACAGTGGACCCCTCACGCTTCCACCCCTGCCGTGGACCGTACCACTGTTGCTGGAGGTCCCCAGGAGCTACCAGAGCAGAGGGAGCACCTTCTGCTCAACCAGTTGTGGCTTGCAGGGGTAGAGTTCCCTAACCAGCTCTATAAAAAGAACATTTAAAAGGAACAAAGATAAATAAATCAAGGATACACTTGGGTGAAATCTTCACATACATTGTAAAACAAGCTCACACTAACAATGGACATGACTGCCCTCCCTCTACTCTGGAGCATCTGAGCTTTTGATATTTCTTCAGATGTGCCAGCATTTAATGTTCTCCAACGTATGACCCCCCCATACAGATCACTTCTGAAAGTTGCTGAAAACATTCAAAATCAATTCAGTTCAAATGAGTTACCGGGAACATGTTGCCCATGACCATATATGGGTTGTCCTTGCAGTCGGCCACCAGCTGATCAATGCGCTCCCTGAAGTCCTCAAGGACACCACCGCCATGCGGGACACGACAGAGCGCAGGTTCCGCACCTGCAGGAAAGACGACGTTCCTGCAGGTCTGATGGGAAGGAGGTTCACGGATAAGCGGTAAGGTAAGGTTCTCAGGAAACAGCAGAGGAGCATTTGCCGAGGTCAGCCGTTACCTTTCAGAGGTGCCGCGTCGTCTGGGCTCACGTCCCTCACCGTGTGCCTAAGGCTGCGCTTCATTCGCTGCGTGTTCTGCCGCTCCGACTATGCGGCTGGAGCTTCTTGTTGCTCCAGACGAGGCTGACACATCTTATCTCTTCGCATTCCTAGACACCTTTGTCCTCTCCTGGGAATACATACATACAAATCACCACAAAACATGGAGTGATGATATTGAAGTCCACATGTTGCTTCATACTTTGATTCTATCCCAAAAGTTTCAAGCTTTAAAAGTTTTGTGAATGAGCTTTGTTTAGTGAGTAAACATGGGGCATAGTGGCTGAATGGGATAAAAAACCCTCATCATGTATCCAAACATGAATCGCTACCTTGGATTTCAGAGTGTGGACAGTGTTCCTGATGGTTGCCAGGTCTTTGGCAGGGATGCACTTTTCCACCATCTTATCAAAGTCATGGTGGGAGGACAGGAACAGCAGCATACGCCGGCCAAAGCGCCTGAGACGAGGAACAGACCCCAAAACAGGAGAGAACCGTGAGTGAGGGATCCAATACTCACAGCACACCGACCATTTATCTTACAGCACACAATTTTACAAGGACGTCTGTGTCTAGAAAACACGATAGTCCTTCTATTACTCTGCAATTTACCAGCATTTGCTGACTTCAGAGTATCAGACTAGGAGACTAAAAGAATCAGCAAAAGATTACTATCTGGGAAACTGAATAAGCTTTGTAGAATTCTCGTTCTGATCCCAGTACTAACCTGGTTTCTTGGGAAGCGTCCTGTGCCAACTTGGAGACTGCAGGAATAATTCGCGCTGTGACGTCTTTCGCCCCAGACAATAAGCGGCCAGCACCAATCTTCTCTACCAAAGTAGCCAAGTGCCGAGCAGTACACTTTCTTACTGCAGCATTCAGATGACTTTTGAGGAAAACAGAAGGAAAAAAATTAGGGCATTCAAAAAAAGAAGGTAATAACTATTAATCCATCCAATCAATGTATACAGTACAACTTTTAGCTTCTATAAAGAAACTTAATGATCTAAGTGCACAATCAAATGATCATATTCTATTTGATGGCTTAGTTTGCACCAGTTAGTGTCCATCTGTATTTTTGAAACAGAAAATGTTTGTATGTCCTCTGTGCGCTAGCTAACTAGCCTATTCTTTAAGCAGTGTGAAGGGCAGTTTGGATCAGCAGAGCGGAGGTGGAATGCAATAAAAAGAATTTCTAAGAGGATAAATAACTAAAAATATTGATTATAGGCCAGGGCAATATTTTGAAAGAACAATGGAGAAGTAAAAACAGCAGCCAAAATCAGTGCTGTGTTAGCTTCTTGTGACTGTTGTTGCTATCTGAAAGCCACAGTTTAAAGCTCACTGCATGCTAACTGACCAGAGTCCTCCAGCGAGAAGGGCGTTCATGCTCCGAATGGGGGTGCAGTTCTGCACCATGCTGTCCAGAGCTGTGTCCACGTCCTGCCTGATGAAGGCATTGGACTCCGCTGCTTTGTGGAGGAGGACCTTAGCTGTAGCCTCCACTTCCTGGTCCATCCCTTTCTGCAGGCTGGAGTACAACTCCCTCAAGGACACCACCGCCATGCGGGACACGGCAGAGCGCAGGTTCCGCACCTGCAGGAAAGACGACGTTCCAGCTCGTTTCAGCCACATCTAACACTGCCACCACCATCGTAATAAGTATAATCCAACACTGCAATGTGTTATGTAGGCGGAAATACCTTAATCACTAATTACAGTTAGATATGCCATCTGAATTTCAATTAGATGAGAAATGTTTTTATAAAAAAGGAATTTCAAAGTACTACGCTAACTCTGACTTGACTTTGTCAGCAACATCACCTGTAATGTGTACATGCTAATGGTGTCTGCCAATTTTAGAATTCAGACAGATACACAGTCAGCAAATGTAGTGGCTTACCTCTTGAATAAGAATAATACAGACATCATGACGCCTGCTGCCAAGCACATCAGAGTGATTCTGAGCCAATCTACGGATGAACATCAACCCTTCAATTTTCTTCTCCCTGTATGAAGATATTGGACATAGACACACACTGTAACCATCGGCTACTGAAAGAAAAAAATGCTACAAGAAAAGGGACAAAGAGGAAAAAACTTCTCTAAATACATGCATACTTACCATATATGCAGAACACCATAAATGACTTGCTGTTTAACCTGCCCTAGCCAAATGCTTCAGAATTTTGCAGGTGTGACTTACCAGTCATCAGAGCTAAGCAGTCTGAAGCTCTGAGCGAGAGCGAGGTCTGGATTGGAGAAGGGCCGTAAAGTCTGCTGCTCGTGGGGATCCTTCGTGGGAGTTCCTGGTTTGAGTTCATCTAGAGAGGAATACCAGAACCCAAACAAACTGACTAGGACTTTTAGGTCTACCAGCTCAACTTTGGTTCAAATCAGCTTGAAGACTGACTGCAAAACATTATTCAATGTGGTAAACTAGATTTAAAACATTGTTGTGTAATGCAGTGTTAACAGCAAAGCAATTTACATGCAAGTGCAGTGATCACACATGAAGCGCTGAAGAGCAGGCAACACTCACCAGAGTCACGTGGTCTGATCAGTCTGATAGCTCGTCTGCGTCGTGGCAGCATGTTTGTAGTAGGGACAGCCGTGGGGGGGCTGGGATGAAGCGGAGGACTCAAACTTTTGACGGGACTTCTGGGGGTGCGTGCGTTGCTTGGGATCGAAGGCAAATCATCCAGGAGGACACCAGTCTTAGTCTGGGCTGGAAGACAACTGTTCAGCTGCAGGTCTGATGGGAAGGAGATTCACGGGTAAGCGGTAAGGTAAGGTTCTCAGGAAACAGCAGGGGAGCGTTTGTCGAGGTCAGCCGTTACCTTTCAGAGGTGCCGCGTCGTCTGGGCTCACGTCCCTCACCGTGTGCCTAAGGCTGCGCTTCATTCGCTGCGTGTTCTGCCGCTCCGCCTGTGCGGCTGGAGCTTCTTGTTGCTCCAGACGAGGCTGACGCATCTTATATCTTGGAATCCTAGACACCTTTGTCCTCTCCTGGGAATACACACGTACGAATCACCACAAAACATGGAGTGATGATATTGAAGTCCACATGTTGCTTCATACTTTGATTCTATCCCAAAGGTTTCAAGCCGGTTCATTTTGAACCATGCTCTGTCCTTTAACTACTGGGTCTGGGACTACAATGTGCATGCCTTACTGTAAATACAATGTGTGGTGCCACGCACTGCCCTGTACTTTAGTATTTGTTTACAATATATGTCTACCATCACAGTTTAGATGTTTTTTTTATTGCAGTCTGTTTCACCTAAAAGTTTTGTGAATATGCTTTGTTTAGTGAGTAAACATGGGGCATAGTGGCTGAATGGGATAAAAAACCCTCATCATGTATCCAAACATGAATCGCTACCTTGGATTTCAGAGTGTGGACAGTGTTCCTGATGGTTGCCAGGTCTTTGGCAGGGATGCACTTTTCCACCATCTTATCAAAGTCATGGTGGGAGGACAGGAACAGCAGCATACGCCGGCCCAAGCGCCTGAGACGAGGAACAGACCCCAAAACAGGAGAGAACCGTGAGTGAGGGATCCAATACTCACAGCACACCGACCATTTATCTTACAGCACACAATTTTACAAGGACGTCTGTGTCTAGAAAACACAATAGTCCTTCTATTACTCTGCAATTTACCAGCATTTGCTGACTTCAGAGTATCAGATTAGGAGAGTAAAAGAATCAGCAAAAGATTACTATCTGGGAAACTGAACAAGCTTTGTAGAATTCTCGTTCTGATCACAGTACTAACCTGGTTTCTTGGGAAGAGTCCTGTGCCAACTTGGAGACTGCAGGAATAATTCGCTCTGCACCAATCTTCTCTACCAAAGTAGCCAAGTGCCGAGCAGTACACTTTCTTACTGCAGCATTCAGATGACTTTTGAGGAAAACAGAAGGAAAAAAATTAGGGCATTCAAAAAAAGAAGGTAATAACTATTAATCCATCCAATCAATGTATACAGTACAACTTTTAGCTTCTATAAAGAAACTTAATACACTTATGTGTGATCTACGTGCACAATCAAATGATCGTATTCTATTCGATGGCTTAGTTTGCACCAGTTAGTTTACATATGTAGTTTTTTAAACAGAAAATGTTTGTATGTCCTCTGTAAGCTAGCTAACTAGCCTATTCTTTAAGAGGTGTGAAGGGCAGTTTGAATCAGCAGAGCGGAGATGGAACGCAATAAAAATAATATTTAAGAGGATAAATACCTAAAAATATTGATTATAGGCCAGGGCAATATTTTGAAAGAACAATGGAGAAGTAAAAACAGAAGCCAAAATCAGTGCTGTGTTAGCTTCTTGTGCCTGTTGTTGCTATCTGAAAGCCACAGTTTAAAGCTCACTGCAGGCTAACTGACCAGAGTCCTCCAGCGAGAAGGGCGTTCATGCTCCGAATGGGGGTGCAGTTCTGCACCATGCTGTCCAGAGCTGTGTCCACGTCCTGCCTGATGAAGCCATTGGACTCCGCTGCTTTGTGGAGGAGGACCTTAGCTGTAGCCTCCACTTCCTGGTCCATCCCTTTTTGCAGGCTGGAGTACAACTCCCTCAAGGACACCACAGCCATGCGGGACACGGCAGAGCGCAGGTGCAGCACCTGCAGGAAAGACGACGTTCCAGCTTGTTTCAGCCACATCCAACACTGCCACCGCCATCGTAATAAGTATAATCCACCACTGCAATGTGTTATGTAGGCCTAAATACCTTGTATTGGAGACAGCTAAATGCTATTTCACTGTGACACCCAAAAGGGAATCCTTTGCCTAGAACTGAGCGACTGACTCACCCAGATTTCTTTGATGGTATGTAAAGATAAACACTGATTCTTTACAACAGCAACAGGCCCCAAAGGACCCACATCCACAATGGTGTTTACCTCCCAAAAGCCTACAATGCTGACCTTATGATCTCCTGAGCTTGGGAGAGAGGCCATCTAAGAGAGGCTGGTCAAAACCAACCTTCGTCGGAGGACACTGGGACCACAGTCAGGAAGGACCATAAAACTCTAAATTCCAACCTTATCTGATTGCCCACAGTTTAAACCCACTCTACGTCCTGTGTTATAATCCAGAGCTGAAGATACAAATATTTCAGAGATCTCTGTAACTCCAAATCTGAACTGTACACAGAATTGGGATTCAGCCTACAGGAACCAGCTCGGCTAATGCAGTCTAGAGACACCGAACTTGACTACCTTCCATACAAAGAAAAATTAATTATTCTTGAAACCAGTATTCAGCTTTCCAGCCTTAAGAACAAAGGACCACAAGACCATTTAAATGTGAACACTGTGCCATGTGGTTGACAAAGACACAACTTATGATCTTTCATGTATTCAGTATTAAGTGATCTTATTGGAATACGTGTTACTGTATAAAAACACCACATTGATGCATATCTATGTATTAGTTTGTATGTTACTCATCGAATGTAATCATTCTCATGTGTGCTTAGGTGACCTCACATTCATGCCTGTCTGTGCATTGTGTGTCATTTGTTGTCCAAAAGTGGAAATTGAGAATGGCTCAATGTGTAGACTAATAGAACCAAATTAATTCTTGTTTAGGCAGAGTATGTAAGACAATTTATTTAGGAATAGTTTACTTTGTCTTAGAATTGTGTTAATCTGTCTTCTTTGGTTAAGTCATTAACTAGACCTGGAAAGACGGGCACTCCTCGCTTCCCCTCTCTCTCTCACTCTCTCTCTCTCTCTCTCTCTTTCTCTCTCTCTCTCTCTCTATTTCTCTCCCCTGTCTGGGCAAAGGTCATGAATATTCATTAATAAAGGCCAATGGTCAATGGCCTGATGAACATAAAAGCGCCTTACAATTACGCCCCTAAAACTTGTTTTAAAAGCCCTAGCTCGAAGCGAAACAACGAGCTTGGCAGCCTGGTAATTTGGGAAGACTTGGAGAACTTCGCCAGACTCGCCGAGACTCAAAGACTTGAACACGCCAAACCATCGCGACTGTTTGATGGACTCACGCCGAACACCGCAGTGTCCAGTAGAGCGATGCCAAGAGACCGCAACTAAAGCTCTCACCGAGTCCCACAGAAGATTCTTCTTTATTTTATTTTATTTTCTTTATTCTACGTTTCGTCGTCAAAAGTACTTTTATTTCGTCTAGTCGTTCAAGTCAAGCTCATCTTCTTTCTCAGTCAAGTATCTGTACAAGTTTGTCTGCGCCCTCCAGCTGCGACTGTGACGTCACCGCTAAGTTTCCGCGACTCGAGCCGTCTCACGTGACCTGCTCCGCAGACCTCAGCTGCCTGAAGGAACGAACCGTGAACGCGCACCGGTTGGTCCGCATAACCACGCCTCTTCTTCGAAGTAAGACGCTCGGTTCATGTGCTGTTTTGGGGTTGCCAGCTTCTATCTCTCCCGGAGTCCAAAATAGTAAATACTGTTGCCATTAACCTGCCCAAACTTCCTCTTTCTTCTTTTCTATTCTCTCTCTAAAGACCTTGTGTCCGTCACTGGGTCCTACGCTAGTTAGGCAAGCTTAAGGATAGTCATATAATCCATTTAAACCTCATGACCGTCGATAACTATCATTCGCTGTTATTGTTTAATTTTATATTCTTTGTTGTTCACTATTATATCCTTGGTTTAGATTAGGAAATTCACATATAGGTTTAATTTCCATTTGAGCCAAATCATTCATATGCTTTGTATAAATTGTAACATTAACCATTTAATAAATGTGGACATTTATTCATCTGGTCACGGTGGTAAATGCATATTTTGGTCGATGGTATTAGGTCACTGCGCGGAACCAGAACTTAACCCTTTAGTAATGAGACTGATCAAACCATATTCCACCTCACTCCGTTATCACAATACTGGTTCCTGAGCAATCAGGATGGTGCCCCGTTCATAATCCATAAACTAACATATGTATCCGCTACAACCTTAATCACTAATTAGTTAGATATGCCATCTGAATTTCAATTAAATGAGAAATGTTTTTATAAAAAAGGAATTTCAAAGTACCATGCTAACTCTGACTAAAATTGGCTGACTTTGTCAGCAACATCACCTGTAATATGTACATGCTGATGGTGTCTGCCAATTTTAGAATTCAGACAGATACACAGTCAGCAAATCTAGTGGCTTACCTCTTGAATAAGAATAATGCAGACATCATGAAGCCTGCTGCCAAGCACATCAGCATGATATTGAGCCAATCTACGGATGGACATCAATCCTTCAATTTTCTTCTCCCTGTATGAAGATATTGGACATAGACACACACTGTAACCATCGGCTACTGAAAGAAAAAAATGCTACAAGAAAAGGGACAAAGAGGAAAAAACTTCTCTAAATACATGCATACTTACCATATATGCAGAACACCATAAATGACTTGCTGTTTAACCTGCCCTAGCCAAATGCTTCAGAATTTTGCAGGTGTGACTTACCAGTCATCAGAGCTAAGCAGTCTGAAGCTCTGAGCGAGAGCGAGGTCTGGTTTGGAGAAGGGCCCTAAAGTCTGCTGCTCGTGGGGATCCTTCCTGGGAGTTCCTGGTTTGAGTTCATCTAGAGAGGAATAAAAGAACCCAAACAAACTGACTAGGACTTTTAGGGCTACCAGCTCAACTTTGGTTCAAATCAGCTTGAAGACTGCAAAACATTATTCAACATGGAGAACTAGATTTAAAACATTGTTGTGTAATGCAGTGTTAACAGCAAATCAATTCCAACCTCTGCCAACTACTCCTTCACACATGTCCTCAGCAGGGGACGCCCTGGTGCGTTGCACTTGAGATCCTGAAAAGCACAATACATATTAACACGTACTCCATCAAAAATCCCAAATATAACTTCTGGTTTCATAGTGGTTTCTTCATGGTGCAGAAAAACATGTCCATGGGTGCAGGCATAGCAATGTACAAGAGGATCAGCAGGGCCTTTTTGTTTGTAGTATAGGGCTTTCAAAGCAGTTTTTACTTTTTTAATACTTTTTTTTTTTACTTTTTTTGTTGTTGGTGGTGCAGCAAATGATTTGGATGCAATTTCCAGGAGATCAAAAGAGTGAGCTCACCTTTGGCAGGCCTGAATGCACGGAGAGGCTCTCGGCCAGAAGGTTTGGGGAGTGGAGGCAACTTTGTGAAGGTGGGCGGAGAAGGCCTCATCAGTCCTGACGAGGTGACTGTCGTGCGTGAAGTGAGCACAGGCAGTGGGAAACACCTGCTGGAGTCAACTTCACCTGCATGGGTGAATAAGGACATTAGCAGAAATTAACTCACCATAACATTTCTCAGTGCCTTAGTACTACGTTGCATATGTTTCTTTATCTGAAAGTGCCACTGAAATATGATTCAAGCAAGATGGACGGAGAACGGCAACTTCTCATATGCATCTTGCTACAATTCATGTAATGGCAGCACAATGAAGTAGTACTGAATAACTGATAGCAGGGCATCCGTGAGCCCAGAAGCAGGAAGACATTTATCAGAGCTTCAGTAAATGTGTGACCCAGTTTTAGTTTAGCTTAGTTATGATTCTTTTAGTTCATGAAATCTTACATTTCAATACAATTTGATTCAATTTAATTATTTCGGCACAATTCAGAATTATTTTAATTCTGATACTGAAGTGCCAAACTACAGTACCGCCTAGCTCTGCTAATGGCCAACACATCTCGCCTCTGCTAGACACTGTTCCATTACTGAGTGAAACCATGTCAGATGAAGATCATCAAATTTGAGTATTTTGTACATTTAACAAGTGGTGACTATAAATGATCTAAGTATATGCAAATTTTTTGGTTAAAATTAAATTCATGTAGTATGTATGACACCACAAAATTAGGTCTGCTCATCACTTTACCACTGACGTGGGAACAAGTGCAAGACAAGCTTAGTGCAAGACGAAATTAACTTAACCGGGCACCCAAATAACCGGCCATGCCTCACTGTGTGTGCCTAGTATGTTCTTAGCAACGTAGCCATGCGCTCACCAGTACTGTCCCTCCACGGGTCCGGGTCTCTGCACCGAGGGCTCGTGTCTCGCTTGTGTAGTCTACGATGCAGAGTGGGAGTGAGCTGCACTCCCGGAAGAGTGACCAGAGGGTAGGAGGGCAGTAGGAACGACCCGGGGGGGTTCCCAGGCAGCAAGCGGCTGGATTTGGGCAAACCTGCATGGGAAAGGGCATCCATGATCATGAGTTTAGCTCCGCTCATTTGACACCTGAGTGAAGTTTCTGACTAACTGATCTCCTTGTTCCCAAATATCGTTTTTACCAATACCAAAACAAATTACGCAACATTATAAATTCTACATTTTGTACAGGTATTTCAATGACATATAAAGTAAAGCCAACATCAATAAGTCACCTCTACCAGCATCCCTGGGGTTAGCTGCTTCGAAGATGTCTGGGAGCAAGGGTTGAAGATGTCTGCCGCTCCGGTGAAATCTCCCCACTCTCTCTCTCTTCCACCCTGGAGAGTGGAGCTGGGGAGGCTCCACTGAACCTGGACATGAAACACAGACAGAACTGTAGAGGACACGTTCAATCTTCAGACCAGCATATGAAATTAAGACCTGCAGATCATACTGCATTTTAAATAACAATAATAGATTATGATAATCAATATTTTGGCATGGCTCAAATGTATATCAAGAGTAGCATTAAGTGGATAAACGAAATGTGCTAATGAATAGGAGCAATTTGAATAACATTTAAGAAAACTTAAATTCATAATCAAATCTGCAGATGGCAGTGAGGAGCAAAAGTGGCTATGGGAGAGTTGTGGAGAGCTGTGGAGAGCTGTGGATCGGAACAGCGCAGGCCTGGGGAGTGGGGTGCTGGCACAATCAACTGACTGCAATAAAACAGTCAAGTCTAGTCTTGCTTGTAAGCTCACATTGTCCTTGCCAACAGAAGTGGGTACAAAGAAGTGCGTACCACTGCTTAACGCTGGCCAGGTGATACCCAATACTTAAAGAAGCCATGTTATATAGATTACAAAGATTAATAGATATATGCTTTGGCAGCAGTCCAGATGAGGTATCAGAAGCCAGCAAAGCAACATGACAATGTTTTGTTTAGACTGTTTGGGGGTGTACTAAAATAGTGATAAATGACATCTGTAATCCATATACATGTATTATCAGTATTATACTATGCTGGTATAATAATGATTCGAAGCATTATCACCTTAGACTAAACACAACCGCCTAGCAGATAACGAGTGTCACAGTACACCCACACTGTATGTGGGTCGTCAAGGTGCCCACTCTAATGTGCTCTACTCTACACCAAACATATCACAGCTAAAGTAATGAATGGAACATGAAATACATTAAATTCATATGTCTTCCTCTGGTCCATCTGGTTCATTCGTTTGTCTTCCCCTGTTTCTAATAAATACTGTCCCCATGTTTCATAATACAAATATGCAGTCATGGTCACTTGGCAGTCATGGTCCGGGTCTTGTGAGGGTCGTGGGTTCGATTCTCAGGCCTAAGGCCATGAGTGAGGTGCCTTTGAGCAAGGCACCTAACCACAACTGCTCCCCGGGCATGTGGTCTGTGCACCACAGCCCCCTAGTAATCACTAGTGTGTGTGTGTGTGTTCTAATTGCACAGATGGGTAAGAGCAGAGGACAAATTTCGATTGCGGTGCTGCAGAAAGTTGACGACCTCTTCGTACTATGCACTTCAGCATCAGCTGACCCTGCTACATCAGTTTACGTGGCCTACCACTTCGTGGCTGAGTTGCTGTTAATCGCAAACTCTTCCATTTCCTTATAATACAGCTGACTGTCGAATTTTAGGAGCGAGGAAATTTCACGACTGGATTTATTGCACAGGTGGCATATTGTCACAGTTCCACGCTGGAATTCACTGAGCTCCTGAGAGTGACCCATTCACAAATGTTTGTAAAAACAGTCCGCGTGCCTAGTAAAAATATCTTATCAATGTCTATATGAAAGAAGACAGTTATCGATGAAGAACCCACCAGCAGGCTGGAGGTAGACTGGATCCATCTGCCTCAGAACCTCGCCTTGAACATGGGGCTGAGCAAGGTGTCTCCGCCTCTCCATGTCAGGGCCTAAATGCAAAACACCAACCCAGGGCACAGAAGAAGCATGAGCGTGTACTGTTAAGATCATCAGGTCTATAAGAAGGGCTACAGTGCCATGTGAATTCATTACAATGTTGAAGAATATGTGATGTCATATTTTCTGATAAAACTGATGTTTTACTGGTCAGGTCATGTGCAGAAAGCTGATGGTTCTACACCTCTGCCAGACCTTACAAACAAATGTAATAAATGTTTTTTTCTACTTCATCATGCATGGTTATTTGGTTTGTTGAATACGCATGTAATCTTCAGTGTTACACAGTACCAGTGTGGAGTGGTCCTTCTACAGGCATGTAGACATGGCCGACATCTGAGGGTCCCGCCGTCCTTCTGTGAGGGAAGGGTGCTGGTCCACAGGGATCCGTGTGGATCACTGTCGCTTGGGGGTTGTAGGGCACACCTGAAAATCCCACAGCAGGTAAAGTGAAACCCAGCATGCCTCCCAGTGAGGCTCAAATGCCTTGTGTTTCCCAATGAACAAGTGATTATAACAAGGGCTATGGTGCCATGTGATGTCATTAGAATGTGGGGAGAATCCTTAAGAATTTGTGATGTCATGTTAGAAATCTGTTTCTTTTTAAAAATGTTTATTTTTATTTGCTTTTTCCATGGCCACATGAACAATGTTAAGATTTATGAAAATTGTGCTGAGTCAAATAAATAACCCATGCTCCATTAATTATATTATCCTGTACACATGAAATACAGAGCTTGACAGTCATCAGTAGAATAAATATACATGTTATTTTTCTGAACCTTAAAAACCCACTATATAAATGTGTATATTTAACTTTTAATTATTATGAATAAGCCTATAGAATCCATACTCATAAGAATTAATATACTGTCTTACATAGAAGTATAAAATTATGTATAGTATATGAAAATTTATTTTTCTCACCACGAGTGGTAAAACCTGGTGTGTCTATGAAGTGGTTCTGTTCCTGTCCAGGCCTTGGCTGGTCAGTTCTCCTTTGGTAAAAACTCATTCTCCACCTGAAAAATAGAAAGAATAGAAAGAGAGAAAGATCTAGAAAAAATAGAGAGATTTGTTAGTTTTGTATGTATCGTAATTCACAGAGCAAAATGTCTTGCGACTTGTTCTGAGCTTTTCAGCATCAAAACTGAATCCAAACATTCCACCTTCCCAACCAAACATTCCAAAGTTGAGTATCACGTGATATCACAGTTTCCTATTTTTCTAACCAAAACACCAAATCAGCCAGGCTGCTACAATAACCTGATGCAGCCTGGCTTGTACCCAAAGGGTTCATACCAGAGACCGTTTATATTATATATATACATCAAAGAAATGAATAGAAACTAGCTAGCAGTGGTGCTAACGACAGCTAGCGTCGCCACAGCGGGCGGAAATTATCATACAGTTAAGCCCGCCCACTAAGAGGGAAGATATGATTGGTCAATTTTGCTGTCATTTGAAACTGGTATTGCGCTGATTGGCCTAGGTGCACGCATCACTTCCTCGTTTGGTGTCAGGATGGTACCATAGTTCCGGTTGGTATACGGAAGTGCCGATGTAATGGCCGAGTCTAAATTCACAAGGAGTTCCCGAAGTTTACCGTCAACGATGTGCGTCGTATTGTCAGAGCATCAAGTACAACGACACAGAGTAAACTTGAAAAGGGTTTCAAGTTCTACGTTTCATCCTACCTCTGCAATTTTGAAGGTAAGTGGCTGACGCTAGTTAGCTAGCTAGCCTGAGGTGGCAGTCTAATGAAGTGATGTTGTTTTTAGTAACGAACCAACCTGTCCTAGTACTAGAAATGCCTTTTTAAAACATGTTTGTATTTCTGATGGAAGTATCAGGCAAAAGTAAGGCTAACGAGATAACAGTGAGGGCTCACTGCTACAGATCTATGAAGAAAACAGATACGCCACACCAGCTGAGAGTAGGACTGGTTAAAATGACACGAGTTCTGTTCAGTGTCACTTTCAAAGTTCTGTTGAACAAGTTCAAAAGTTAGTTCAACACAAGTTCAATCTTTTATCCTTGCTCTTACTTCACGTAAGCTGTGATAAACATAGGCATTGGTTTTTAAAGCTTACAATGGTAGCCAAATGCAGAGTAGCTGAGTGGGAATCATTAGCAGTCTATTTTGCCTATAGTAAACAAATGGGAGTTTATTTTATAGTTCGAGCTATTGTTATCTACCTCTATGATTCAAAAGCAGAATATAGTCCACCTCAGCTATTCTTCAAACTGCATTTTCTAAAATCTGTCAATCTGTCTTTCAAATCTTTCATCTTAACTTCTTTATTAACATGTGGCTTCAACACTTACACCTATTAACATATTCTGATAACACTCTTCAAGAAGCAGTTGAAGTAAAACCTGTTCTGTTGTAGGTGGTGGAAACAACAAAATAATATAAATATAAGTAGGCCTGTTTCACTCCTATGTGTAAGCATTTCATCTGGAGTGAAAATGAAGTTTACATCTAAAATATATTTAGTTTATAGTTGATTGAACCATGCACAACACTGTAGAATAGAAAGACAGTATAGCCAAGTGTTTTAAGAGTGATGCAAAACAGCACAAACGTTACATGAGACAATAGACAAGTGACATTCACCACTAACAACATGATGGGACAGATATTGCGCCTATTGACATTGCTGAAGTCTTCTTTTCAGGATATTACATTTTGCCTCTTGTGTATTTCAGATGACATTACATGATTCAATGCCAGTTGTGCTCATTAACAGCAACTGCTCTTGTGTTGCTGGTTGCGTTGCTTTTCCAGACTGCTCATTATTCTGAATCTGGCATGTCTGTCGTCCCTCCTGTCCTTTCATGCACACAGACAGAACAGAAGTGGCATAAACCACCAACAATGGTTTGTCTTATTTCATTATTTAATGTTAGTTAATGTATCACAGTCACTTTACTAACACCATCTTTTAAATTAATAGGGGGTGAAGCCTGGACACGTGGATGCCATGGTTGTCCTAAAGCCAAAACCAGGTGCTACTACAGCCAGTGGAGTTAGGTATGTAGTACCAAATTTAATAGGCAGATTACAGTGTGTGGTAAAAAAAATAAATGCTTTTGATCATCTGATAAGACCCTGTTCTCTTCAAAATTTAATTTAGCCTCGTTGTACTTCAGATGACATGTGATATGTGATTCACAATCAGTTGTGCTCGTGAACAGATTACAATGTGTAAAAATAAATGTTATTCACTCTTCTTTTATTTCAGAAGTACACTTTTCAAGGGCTACAGCGGTGAGCTCCCACACCCGGCCACCCTCAATCCTGGACCAGTCTACGCTGGAATGAAAGCAGATTCTCTTCCACTCATCTGCACAATGAACATCTCGCCTGACAAGCCACTTGTGGACTCCATCTTTGGGAAGGTACAAGTTGGCAGTGTACTGTCCTATCAACAACCACCACCTCCATCTGACAGTGTTGTCATACATGAGGATGCACCCCCATTCCCGAGTCTGCCACTAGAATGTTACCATCTAAGCCCACCTGAATATTCATTTGTGCCAACACACCAAGAACAGCTACACCTAAGCTCACTTTCTGTGACCTTGTCACAGTCACACCTTATTGAGGAGGCAACAAGATCCCAAAGTGCTACACCTGAGTGGCATTCACTTAGGAGAGAAAGAGTGACTGCCTCACATTTCAGAAAGGTGATCTACGTTAGAGGTCCAGGTGCTGCAGAAAGCCTGGCAGAAAAGATAATCCGAGGGACACGACAAACAGCACACATGAAGAGGGGACTTGAAATGGAAACAGGGGCCTTAAAGGACTATGCACTTCTGAAAAACTTGAACTTGACCAAGATGCATCTTGGCTGGGTGCATCACCTGATGGACTTGTATATGACCCACTTGAGCGTCCATCATTTGGGCTTGTTGAAATTAAGTGCCCAAATACACAAAGCTATGTATACTGCAAATTCCTTAAAAGTGGCACAAGGCCTACACAAAATGAAGGAGAGCCATTGTTATTATTGGCAAATTCAGTGCCAGTTATTGATTACTGGTATGCAGTGGTGTGATTTAGTTATCTGTGCCCATGATGATATCTTTGTGCAGCGAGTTTACAGAGATAGCAGTGTATTAGAAGAGGTGAAAAGGAGGTGTGACATGTTTTTCTTTAACATTTGCATGCCAAAATACCTCTCTATGCCCAAGCAATAGAAAATCATAATGAAGACATGAACTCATGAACAATTAAAACTATTTCAATTTATTCTGTCAATTGTATTACTATTGTTTTCATTTCATTTTTTACAAATACAGTAAAAGTTAAGAAATACATAATGTTGTATTGTGTTGTGTCAATTTTACATATAAAAGTGAAAGCATTTTATACAATTAATCATATTGCACTGTACCTTAACATTGCAGCCAATATTTACAGACTAGCATGACCTAAAGCAGGGGTCGGCAACCTTTTTGACTCGGAGCCACAAAAGCAAAATAATTGGAAATTTATTTCAGTGACGATGACATGTCACTCAAGCGAACCGAAACTAAATACCGGACATTTGTGAAATTCCACCCGAACATTGTTTTAAGTCTCAAAAATAATATAAGTTAATTAAATACTCATTAATTCTATTCAAAAGCTGAGCCGCATCAGAGGCATCAAAGAGCTGCATGCGGCTCCAGAGCTGCGGGTTGCCGACCCCTGACCTTAAAGGGATCATTTTAAGGTTAGAGAAAATAAATAAATAAATAAATCACTGTAATTCACATTACACCATCTGTCTAATTCTGGATTGAGAAGCAGCTTTACAGTCGTATGGGTCCAGATCCCTAATGAGCAAGCCAAGGCGACGGTGGCAAGGAAAAACTCCCTATGGTGGTGGGGTTTAGGAAGAAACCCAAAAGGGAACCCATCCTCCATTGGGCGGCCCGTTAGCACCGGGTGCGCAGGATGGTTCTACAGATAATGTTTAAGGTCCTTGTTCCCCGGCCAAGTAGTCACAGTCTCTTTGGTGTAGATGGTGAGCCTCAGGTAGGAGCATCAGCACGTCCTCTTGCATATAGTGTCATTAGCGTGCACACAAACAGGATGTGGTAAATCTCTCTTATTATTTGAGTGTTTGGAGTTGATTTAAGTGCTTAAGCTAATATTACTGTCATTTAATTTCCCTCGCAAAAGTCCCAAAAACAAACACAAAAAGCAAGAAGAATGTTCAATATAACCCACAAGCACTTAGTGTTGTGCTGAAGTCCTCCCTGAGGCCGGTCTGCAAAACCACACCCACTCAAAGGGGGCGTCAGCTCTGGCTGGGCTGGCTGGGACTAGAAGGCTCAGGTGGTAGTGGGTTGTGACCTGCTCTCGGGCAGGTAGAGGACCATCTCTAGAGACACCAGCACATTGAATTCAAAGGCGATCAGCTCCATCCTGCTAATGTGGAAGCTCTCCTCCAGCTCCTGCAAAGAGCAGAGACAGTGAGGGGCGGAGTTAGTGAAGGACCTGGAGCGCTCATTCTGATTGGCTGAGCTTCATGGGAATTTGGAATTCAGTGAACAGAGCTCCAGAGCATGATTATACTTAGATATTATTGAAGCAATTTAACGCTTTAACATCTGTGTTATCTACCACGTTGGTGTGTGTACTCTGTGCAGGAATAAAATGAAACTAAATGATTATGATATTGTAGTGAACTTGCAGTGACTCAAATCAATGGTTATTGTGGGGCTCGTAAAAGCTACCTTACAGAAAAGGCTGTTTAATACACGTCATTAAAAATAACAGTTGCATTCCTGCAGACATCACATTCTTGACATTCAATAGACTCAAAATGCTATCTTGTATAGCTACAATACAATGCTACACATTAACTACAATGTCCTGTTCAAACTCTTGAACAATGTCATGTTCAAGCTCCTCTTGATTACAACAGTAGTTCATCTCCTTACACACTGGCTCTTCCCTTAATATCCATAGCACATAATGATGTGCTTTCCTGTGTGATACTAATGTCATTCATTGCTGTGAACTGAATACATATACACACACATACACACACACACATTTATGTATGTATGTATTATGTAAGCATGTGTACTGATTCCTTCTCCTAGCAGGTTCCTCGTGCAGCTCTTTGATTGGTCCTTTCTGTCTGGTCTGCACTCACGTCCATCAGCTGTTTGTCCTCTTGTTTCTGCAGGTCGCTGTTGCTCTTGGTGGCCAGCAGGGGGCAGGCGGCGCCACCAGCTTGTGGTTGGCCTTGATCAGACGGCCTGCAACACAACCTCACAGGACTGAAATCTCTGGTTAACTCTAATTTTTGTGACTTAACTGGATGTGTAGGCTATTCTATATGAAGCACATATCTCTACATTCAACAAGGGTTATTTTAAGGGGAGTATGATTTTGGTGAGGCCAATACAGATAAGTCACAAAAAAAAAAAAAAAACAAAACAGACATTTCAATCCTGTGAGGTAGTGACTATAACTTAGTTCATTGAGCACTTTAGTTTTGTCCTTACTAGATATTTAGACATAACACTGCTTTAACTAGTGCTTTGTTTTGATAGTTTGACAACAGGCATGCCACTGTAAATAACTGGTTAATATTTACGGTGTGAGAAAGGGAAATTATGCCATCAAACAACTTGTTTTGTTTGATTCTCCTTATTACACGTTCAGGATTATATACAGATATACATGTCTCAGGATTATGTATAACTTGAGCATTATTTTAATGTCAGTGATAGCCTATCCATGTTCTGTATGCAAAATCTATTGTCATAAAATAAGCAAACGGGTCCAGGTTCCATTCTTGGGGTTCTTATGCCATGCACATTTTTTTCCTCCATTTTAAAACACTTTTTTTACTCAGCCCCACCCACAATGATCTTAATTTGCTAAATAGGTCAATCAGGTTTTAGAAAAGGTAAAACACAACGTGTGGCATAGGATCCCCAGGACTGGTATACGGAACCCCTGAATTAAACAAAGTCATTACTAATTTTGCTTACCCTCTTACAGATTGGACTTTCTGATTCATCTCCTGTTGTGCTGAGACACACATGCTGTTCACGTGTCGCAGACACTGCCCTATGCAACCGTATAGTGGCTTTGCTTTTTCAAACTGCACATTTTTCTCAGTGTGCCAGTTGTTCCCCCTGTACACAGCTGTACTGAAACTGAACAGCGCTGGCACAAAACTTGGACAATCGTAAGTTTATAATAATCACACTAGATGAATGATCTAATTTAATGCACTTCTTCTTTCGGCTATTCCCTTTCAGGGGTCACCACAGCGGATCAAACTCCTCCATCTGGCCCTGTCCTGAGTGTCCTCCACTGATACACCAGCCACTCTCATATCCTCTACCACTGCATCCATAAACCTCCTTGCTCACCTGAGGCACTTCCTGATTCACAACCTCTACCTCTTCTAACCTTCTTTCCCTTTCATTCTCTTGATTCATCAGCTCCTCAAAATACTCCTTCCACCTTCTCAAGACACTCTCCTCACCAGACAACACATTTCCATCTTTATCCTTTATCATCCTAACCTGCTGGACATCCTGCCCATCATGGTTTCTCTGTCTGGCCAATCTGTACAGATCCTTTTCCCCTTCCTTAGTGTCCAACTTCTCATACAGCTTGCTATGTGCCTTCTCTTTAGCTTCTGCCACTGCTCTCTTTGCCTTGCGACACATCTCCTTGTACCTCTGTCTACTTTCTTCATCTCGCTGAAAATCCCAATTCTTTTTAGCCAACCGCTTTCCTCTCAAACTTTCCTGAACGTCCTCATTCCACCACCACAACTCCTTGTCTATCTTCCTCTGTCCTGAGGTAACACCAAGTACCTTCCTAGCCACATCCCTCACTGCATTTGAAGTCTCATCCCAGGTATCCAGAACACCACCACCATTACCCAGTACCTGCCTCACCTCATCCCCGAATTTTACACCACAGTCCTCATCCTTTAACTTCCACCACCTGATCTTAGGTTCCGCTCTCACTCTCTTCCTCTTCTTCACCTCCAAAACCATCCTACATATCACCATCCTATGCTGTTTAGCTACGCTCTCCCCAGGTAACACCTTGCTATCACTAACCTCTTTCAGGTTTCGTCTCCCACAGAGGATATAGTCGACCTGTGTGCATCGTCCACCACTCTTATATGTTACCCTGTTATCTTCCTTTATCTTAAAGTAAGTGTTAACTACAGCCATCCTTTTAGCAAAATCTACCACCATCTGTCCTTCTGTATTCCTTTCATTAACACCATATCTACCCAACACCTCCTCATCACCACTGTTCCCTCCACCAACATGTCCATTTAAAACTGCTCCAATAACCACTCTCTCTTCTTTAGGAACCCGGAAAACAACTTCATCTGACTCTCTCCAGAATTATTTTTTCTCCTCCACATCACAACCTACCTGAGGAGCATAAGTACTGATGACATTCATCATCACCCCATCAATCTCCAACTTTACACAGATCACCCTGTCACTTACTCGCTTTACCTCCACTACACTCTTACTAAATTCATCCTTCAGGATTACCCCTACTCCATTTCTCTTCCTGTCTACACCATGATAGAAGAGTTTGAAGCCACCACCAATGCTCCTGGCCTTGCTCCCCTTCCACTTGGTCTCCCGTACACACAGTATATCTATCTTCCTCCTGTCCATCGCATCAGCTAGCTCTCTCCCTTTACCTGTCATAGAGCCCACATTCAACGTACCAACTCTAACCTCCACCCTCCTGCTCTGCCTCCTCTCCTTCAGCTTCAGAACCCTCTTCCCCCCTCTCCTCCTCCTCCTCCCAACAGTAGTCCAATTTCCGCTAATGCCCTGTTGGACAACAGCACCAGTGGTGGTCGTTGTTAACCCGGGCCTTGACCGATCCGGTATGGAATTTCTGTTTTTGATCCGCATCATTTGATTTGGCGCAGTTTTTACACCGGATGCCCTTCCTGACGCAACCCTCCCTATTTATCCGGGCTTGGGACCGGCACTAAAATACACTGGTGTGTGCACCCTAGTGGCTAGGTTATCTAATTTAATGCACTGCCTGAATTAAATTACAGCAACTTTTGTCCATATTATTAAGGTGTAAAGCCAGGAGCAATCAACAACATGGTGATCACAAAACCTGTGCCAAATGGAACATCTCAAGGTGGAGTTAGGTATGGTGCTTAATTACTTCTAATTAGACATGCAATTGTGCAGTTTAGCTGCTCTATCACAAATGTATAGTTACAATTAACTTTAATTTAAATATTACAATTTAATATTAAACTAGATGCTTATAGTTTGGGGTATTGTCTGTACTTGAATTTGTAGGAGTGGACTCTACAGGGGCATGGTGACCACTATAGGCATGGCATCCCACAAGCCAGCTGTGCAGTGTGCATTTGGTATGGTGCAGGAAGGCAGTGGTCTGTCATATCAGCAGCCTGTGTTACCATCACGACACATCACTCTCCACCCTGATGTGCCATCAACCCCACTTCTTCCTCTAAAAGACCACCACCTTAATGCACCCACCTGTGCTTTTGTGTGCACTGAACAGGAACTCTTTCACCTGAAGTCTTTGGAGGTGTCACTTGATATGGCTCACAGAATTGAGATGTCAACTCTGGCACAAGCCTAGAGTAACAGCGTGACGTGTTCGTGAGGTGTGCCATGTCAGAGGGCATAGCTCTGCAGAGTCCCTTGCTGAACGCATCATCAGAGGTACCAGACGGACGGCTGAAATGAAGAGAGGTCTAGAGATGGAGTCCGGAGCAGCATCTGAGTATTGCAGGATACTCAATGTAAATCACACACCATGTGGCCTCATCATCCACCCAGATGCTCCCTGGCTTGGTGCACCCCCTGATGGTGTCGTATTTGACCCCACTGAATACCCCCAGTTTGGCTTGGTCGAGATTAAATGCCCTAATGTGAAGAATTACATTGACTGTAAGTATCTGTATATGGAGTACGGATGTTCAAAACTAAAAAAGACATGCGTATTACAGGCAGATTCAAATGTCAGTTACTAATCAGCGGGCTTCACTGGTGTGATTTTGTGGTGTGGGCTAAAGAGGATTTTTTTGTGGAGCTGGTTT
>NW_027506869.1:227500-235000 GCF_052324685.1 Brachyhypopomus gauderio
ATCACCACCAACACTACTTTGCAGTCACTGTGAAGCATTGCCTACATTTCCCTGTTTGCATGCTAAGCTGTTCCTATCGTTTACTCTCGTGTTACTCAAGAACTGCAGAATATGTGATCTGCTGTCTGCCGTCTCACCTGCTACCACAACCACTTCTACCCCTTCCAAGTCTCATGGGGGGGATGAGTTCCCCTCTACACCTCGCCACAATTATTTTAAATAAAATATACACTGGCTATACTGAAGTTCACCTCTGACCACATGACTTCGCAGTAATAAAGCAGTATTATGTCTAAATATCTACTAAGGACAAAACTAAAGTGCTCAATGAACTAAGTTATAGTCACTACCTCACAGGATTGAAATGTCTGTTTTGTTTTGTTTTTTTTTTTGTGACTTATCTGTATTGGCCTCACCAAAATCATACTCCCCTTAAAATAACCCTTGTTGAATGTAGAGATATGTGCTTCATATAGAATAGCCTACACATCCAGTTAAGTCACAAAAATTAGAGTTAACCAGAGATTTCAGTCCTGTGAGGTTGTGTTGCAGGCCGTCTGATCAAGGCCAACCACAAGCTGGTGGCGCTGCCTGCCCCCTGCTGGCCACCAAGAGCAACAGCGACCTGCAGAAACAAGAGGACAAACAGCTGATGGACGTGAGTGCAGACCAGACAGAAAGGACCAATCAAAGAGCTGCACGAGGAACCTGCTAGGAGAAGGAATCAGTACACATGCTTACATAATACATACATACATAAATGTGTGTGTGTGTGTGTGTGTGTGTGTGTGTGTGTGTGTGTGTGTGTGTGTGTGTATTCAGTTCACAGCAATGAATGACATTAGTATCACACAGGAAAGCACATCATTATGTGCTATGGATGTTAAGGGAAGAGCCAGTGTGTAAGGAGATGAACTACTGTTGTAATCAAGAGGAGCTTGAACATGACATTGTAGTTAATGTGTAGCATTGTATTGTAGCTATACAAGATAGCATTTTGAGTCTATTGAATGTCAAGAATGTGATGTCTGCAGGAATGCAACTGTTATTTTTAATGACGTGTATTAAACAGCCTTTTCTGTAAGGTTGCTTTTACGAGCCCCACAATAACCATTGATTTGAGTCACTTCAAGTTCACTACAATATCATAATCATTTAGTTTCATTTTATTCCTGCACAGAGTACACACACCAACGTGCTAGATATTATCTGTAGAACCTGTAGAACCATCCTGCGCACCCGGTGCTAACGGGCCGCCCAATGGAGGATGGGTTCCCTTTTGAGTCTTGGTCCTCCAAAGGTTTCTTCCTAATCCCCACCACCATAGGGAGTTTTTCCTTGCCACTGTCGCCTTGGCTTGCTCATTAGGGATCTGGACCCATACGATTGTAAAGCTGCTTTGTGACATGTGTTGTGAAAGCTATATAAATAAATTTGACTTTGACTATACAACAAAAATAACTTCTATGTTTAATTTACAGTAGAACTATAATCCACACACTTCTTTGAATGTGTTTTAGGCACACTGAAACAGCATATATAATTTACCATAGCTATAAATTATTATACATCTAAGCATTCCTGCTTTTAACCTAGTAATGGTGATTATGTGTATAATTTTATGTAATGTATGATTTTTTTAAAAATAGTTTGTCACTTGTACTACATCACTGTCCCACTAGTGGGCAGTATTTGACAGTGAGCTGTGTTGAAACCAGAGACCGTATATTATGTCTCAGAGGGCCTAAAATATTCTTAAAACATAAATATATATAATATAATTTATCCAAATTTATTTTATCTACTTACAGTTTGACAATCAACATCTAAACAATTACAAAAATATAAGCAAATAAATTATTCAACCGTGTCTATTCAATCTGTGTTGGAAGGTGAGGGGTTAAGTGGCAGCCTGTGAGCCTGTGTCTCCCCCTATCAGGACTGTGATGCCCGCTGTCCGTTTACAGAGGGCCTGGCAGTTATAATGGCCTATGTGCACGCTGTTAAGTGACGTAATTTCCGCTAAAAGGTTAGGCTGGTTGTTGACATCTGGTAGCCATTGAAAGTGTACACTGTGCTAGCTATTCACCTCACCAGTCTTGTAACGAGCATATTTACCGTTATTTACTTGGAGTATGGGAAAGAACAGAGCGTCCACCCAACACTGATCTAACAGAGATGCAGACTGACCATGATGATGATGACCCCTTACCGTGTCATGAACATGACTACTGCGTCAGTAATGAGCCTGCTGCGCTTGATCTCTCCCTCAATGAAAATGAAGAGCTACGCGAGGAGATATCAAGGCTCCGAAAACAAATCGAAGACTTAACTGTCAGCAAGTTCTGATTGGAGCGGTTTTCTGACTCTGATGACGACATACGATTCTTTACCAGGGAAATAAAAAATATGGCAAGACACAGTATACGGATGGGCCTTCTCTGGTGTCTGAAATACATTGTGAATGAATTAGCCATTATATAACTTTATATATAACTTTTATATTCCACAGATTTGCAAGCCATGCCCACCTGATGGGCTTTTGGAAGCAAATAGAGCCAGCCACCCACAACATCATACGGGTTACAAGAGCATGGACTGTTGAGAAGACTGATCAGGTCCCTCACTCTGCCAGTGCAACGGTAAATGTTTTCGTGTTGTCCATACAAAGCATGTTATGTCATCATTTTCAAATTAATCTTTACATCAAAAGAAGTTTTGATAGTCATAATGTAATATGACAATAGGATAATGTATTTTTTTCCCCAGGTTCTTCAACCAATTGATGAGTTTTTTCTCTTCATGAACTACCTGTCATTGGGACTGATGCAAAAGGATTTGGCCCACAGATTTAGAATACATCGGTCAACTGTTAGTCGTATCATTAACACCTGGGCCAACTTCCTTTATACTGTATTGGGAGCCGTTTCTATTTGGTTAGATGTGGACACTGTGAAAACTCACCTCCCAGATGTGTTTCAGGACTACGCTGACACTCAAATAATTTTAGATTGCACAGAACTGAGATGTCAAACTCCAAATTCCCTTCTCCTCCAGAGTGAAGTGTTTTCCACTTATAAATCACACTGTACATTCAAAGGGTTGATTGGGATAGCCCCTCATGGCGCAGTGACCTTTGTGTCTTCTCTTTATCAAGGTGCTATCAGTGATAAAGAGATCTTAAAGCAGTCTGGCATTGTGGCCCTCCTTGACCCATCTATGGCCATCATGGTGGACTAGCTAGCAGGTTTCCTTGTTGAAGACTGCGTTCCATGCAAAGTCCACATACCCACGTTTCTGTCAAAGAGAGCTCAACTGTCTAGGTCAGAGATCAGAACGTCACAGTCCATTGCAAGACTGAGAGTCCATGTTGAGCGTGTGATTCGCAGAGACAAAGAACATAAAATATTCAGCACAGTGATCCCCCTTTCAATCACAGGGAGCATAAACCAAATTTTTACTGTTGCCTGTCTTTTGGTGAATTATCAAAATGGCCCCTTGGTAAAAGCCTGGGCAAACAATGGCTAATCTCAATCCAGAATTAGACAGATGATGTAATGTGAATGCAGCTCTTTGATGCCTCTGATGCGGCTCAGCTTTTGAATAGAATTAATGAGCATTTAATTAACGTATATTATTTTTGAGACTTAAAAAAATGTTCGGGTGGAATTTTCACAAATGTCCGGTATTTAGTTTCGGTTCGCTTGAGTGACATGTCATCGTCACTGAAATAAATTTCCAATTATTTTGCTTTTGTGGCTCCGAGTCAAAAAGGTTGCCGACCCCTGCTTTAGGTCATGCTAGTCTGTAAATATTGGCTGCAATGTTAAGGTACAGTGCAATATGATTAATTGTATAAAATGCTTTCACTTTTATATGTAAAATTGACACAACACAATACAACATTATGTATTTCTTAACTTTTACTGTATTTGTAAAAAATGAAATGAAAACAATAGTAATACAATTGACAGAATAAATTGAAATAGTTTTAATTGTTCATGACTTCATGTCTTCATTATGATTTTCTATTGCTTGGGCATAGAGAAGTATTTTGGCATGTAAGTGTTAAAAAAAAAACATGTCACACCTCCTTTTCACCTCTTCTAATACACTGCTACAGTTGTGATCAAATTTATTCAACCCCCAATGCTGCGAAGGGTTTTATGGAATTCAGTGCACATTTGTAATTGTGTTCATAATGAAATCTTACAAGGACTTGTTAAAGAACTAAATGCAACTAAGATAGCATCAATTTTTTTTGTCATAAAGTATTAAATGGCCTTTTTGTGATTTCTTCATTGACACAATTATTCAACCCCTTTACGACTACCACTCCTAAGAACAGAGGTTCATTCCAGTGTTTTCCATCAGGTATTGAAAACATCTGTGGATGTCAACGAGCAGCAATCAAGCATGATAAGCACCAATTAGGCAGATTTAAAAGGACTGTGATACTCAGCTCCTTCTAGACATCTACTGGTGTGTTTCCAAGCATGGTGAAGGCAAGAGAATGGTCCCAGAAGACAAGAGAAGAGGTTATTGCTCTTCACAAGAATGGCAATGGATATAAAAAGATTGCGAAGTTGTTAAATATTCCAAGAGACACTATCGGAAGTATCATTCGCAAGTTCAAGTTAAAGGGCACAGTGGAAACGTTACCTGGTCGTGGCAGAAAGAAGATCCTGACCGCGACTGCTGTGCGCTACCTGAAGCGTAATGTGGAGAAAAATCCCCGCGTGACTGCTAAGGAACTGAAAAAAGACCTGTCAGATGTGGGCACTGAAGTTTCAGCTCAGACAATAAGGCGCGCACTGCATAACGAAGACCTCCATGCCAGAACGCCCAGACGCACCCCCTTGCTGACTCCAAAGAACAAGAAAAGTCGACTGCAGTATGCCAAAAGTCATGTGGACAAGCCACAAAGGTTTTGGAACAGTGTACTGTGGTCAGATGAAACTAAATTAGAACTGTTTGGGACAATGGACCAGCGCTATGTTTGGAGAAGGAAGAACCAGGCTTATGAACAAAAGAACACCTTGCCTACTGTGAAGCATGGCGGGGGGTCAATTATGCTTTGGGGCTGTTTTGCTTCTAATGGTACAGGAAAGCTTCAACGTGTGCAGGGTACCATGAATTCCCTTCAGTACCAGGAGATCTTGGAGGAAAATGTGATGGAGTCAGTCACAAACCTGCGGCTTGGGAGACGTTGGACCTTCCAACAGGACAATGATCCGAAGCACACATCCAAGTCCACTAGAGCATGGTTGAACATGAAAGGCTGGAACATTCTAGAGTGGCCATCGCAATCACCAGACTTAAATCCAATTGAGAACCTCTGGTGGGACCTAAAGAAGGCAGTTGCAGTGCGCAAGCCTAAGAATGTGACTGAACTGGAGGCTTTTGCCCATGAAGAATGGGCTAAGATACCCATAGGTCGCTGCAAGACACTTGTGTCAAGCTATGCTTCACGCTTGAAAGCTGTCATAACTGGAAAAGGATGTTGTACTAAGTACTAAAAAATAATGTCACTAGGGAGTTGAATAAAACTGATAATGATGTGAGCACAGTAAAGACATTTGTGGTTATTCCATCATAAATATTATGTTATGTTTGTCTAATTTATAAGTGCCTCTTTGATATAATTGTAAATAAGATGACTGAAATGATCAAAATCAATGTCAAACTGGCCAAAACACTTTATTTCAGTGGGGGTTGAATAAATTTGATCACAACTGTATCTCTGTAAACTCGCTGCACAAAGATATCATCATGGGCACAGATAACTAAATCACACCACTGCATACCAGTAATCAATAACTGGCCCTGAATTTGCCAATAATAACAATGGCTCTCCTTCATTTTGTGTAGGCCTTGTGCCACTTTTAAGGAATTTGCAGTCTACATAGCTTTGTGTATTTGGGCACTTAATTTCAACAAGCCCAAATGATGGACGCTCAAGTGGGTCATATACAAGTCCATCAGGTGATGCACCCAGCCAAGATGCATCTGGATGAATCACTAGCCCACACTTGGTCAAGTTCAAGTTTTTCAGAACTGCATAGTCCTTTAAGGCCCCTGTTTCCATTTCAAGTCCCCTTTTCATGTGTGCTGTTTGTCGTGTCCCTCGGATTATCCTTTCTGCCAGGCTTTCTGCAGCACCTGGACCTCTAACGTGGCTCACCTCTCTGAAATGCGACGCAGTCACTCTTTCTCTCCTAAGTGAATGCCACTCAGGTGTAGCACTTTGGGATCTTGTTGCCTCCTCAATAAGGTGTGACTGTGACAAGGTCACAGAAAGTGAGCTTAGGTGTAGCTGTTCTTGGTGTGTTGGCACAAATGAATATTCAGGTGGGCTTAGATGGTAACATTCTAGTGGCAGACTCGGGAATGGGGGTGCATCCTCATGTATGACAACACTGTCAGATGGAGGTGGTGGTTGTTGATAGGACAGTACACTGCCAACTTGTACCTTCCCAAAGATGGAGTCCACAAGTGGCTTGTCAGGCGAGATGTTCATTGTGCAGATGAGTGGAAGAGAATCTGCTTTCATTCCAGCGTAGACTGGTCCAGGATTGAGGGTGGCCGGGTGTGGGAGCTCACCGCTGTAGCCCTTGAAAAGTGTACTTCTGAAATAAAAGAAGAGTGAATAACATTTATTTTTACACATTGTAATCTGTTCACGAGCACAACTGATTGTGAATCACATATCACATGTCATCTGAAGTACAACGAGGCTAAATTAAATTTTGAAGAGAACAGGGTCTTATCAGATGATCAAAAGCATTTATTTTTTTACCACACACTGTAGTCTGCCTATTAAATTTGGTACTACATACCTAACTCCACTGGCTGTAGTAGCACCTGGTTTTGGCTTTAGGACAACCATGGCATCCACGGGTCCAGGCTTCACCCCCTATTAATTTAAAAGATGGTGTTAGTAAAGTGACTGTGATACATTAACTAACATTAAATAATGAAATAAGACAAACCATTGTTGGTGGTTTATGCCACTTCTGTTCTGTCTGTGTGCATGAAAGGACAGGAGGGACGACAGACATGCCAGATTCAGAATAATGAGCAGTCTGGAAAAGCAACGCAACCAGCAACACAAGAGCAGTTGCTGTTAATGAGCACAACTGGCATTGAATCACGTAATGTCATCTGAAATACACAAGAGGCAAAATGTAATATCCTGAAAAGAAGACTTCAGCAATGTCAATAGGCGCACTATCTGTCCCATCATGTTGTTAGTGGTGAATGTCACTTGTCTATTGTCTCATGTAACGTTTGTGCTGTTTTGCATCACTCTTAAAACACTTGGCTATACTGTCTTTCTATTCTACAGTGTTGTGCATGGTTCAATCAACTATAAACTAAATATATTTTAGATGTAAACTTCATTTTCACTCCAGATGAAATGCTTACACATAGGAGTGAAACAGGCCTACTTATATTTATATTATTTTGTTGTTTCCACCACCTACAACAGAACAGGTT
>NW_027506869.1:250000-307500 GCF_052324685.1 Brachyhypopomus gauderio
GCACGTTTTACTTCCAAGCTCCGCGCCCCCCCTGCAATAGCTCCGCGCCCCACCTAGGGGGCGCGCCCCCCACTTTGGGAACCACTGCTCTATAGTACGAAGTGTACAGTTATACAGCTGTATACAGCAACTCTAGTTGAGATGTAGTGGGTAGGGTATGTGTTAAATACATGTAGCATATATGGAACAGACGTGGAGTATGATGGCATTATTAGTGACATCTCGTGTGTAACTTTTCTGTTATAGTCTAATTATGGCAGCATTTTGGGGCTAGAAGGCCTTTGAGTAGTGTGTGTGTGTGTGTGTGTGTGTGTGTGCGTGCATGAGGGGGTGTTTTTCTTTGTTTTTGCATGACATTCACAGCATGTGAATTCCTGAGATTCCTCACACACACACACACACACACACACACACACACACAACCCTGGCTTCCGTACAGCTCACTTAGCAAAGAAACAGTGCCTGACCTTCTTCTTCACATCTTTGGTTCTAACTTCAGTGGATCGTGCATGTCCATATTAGTTTGGCTGCACTCCGAGAGCCGGACCATCACACCGCACAGCTGTTCACAGATATCATGCGTATAGCTGTTGGTATGGAGCCCTTTGGTTGTGCCCTGATTCCTTGGAAACTCATTCTTTCATTCCTCTACTAGGAAATCACCCTGGATGCCCAGTGAGTGGTCAGTCAGCAGGCCCCTCCCCCAGGATGGACTCCACTGAGGATCAGTCAGCACGCTGACTTAATATGTACATAAATGGCTTTCACAAATATTCTTGCATGTCTTCTTGCCTGTTAAAATGTACTCTGATGCAGTTCTACAGACACAAAATGAATTTGCACACTGATCATAAAATTTAGATTTTGCTCAAGGGATATAAAAGAACTTTTAAACTAGTAATTGCTGCGGTTAAAAAAAGGATTTTCTTCTGTAAATATTTAATGTCGTTTAGTTTTGTATTTAATGCCTTTTTCTTTTAATGGTTTTGACTGAGCCTCCAAATGTGTAACTGGCTGTTAGACTTTCTGATTGGGAGACCACAGGCAGTACGGGTCGGCAGCAACTCATCCAGTACCATCGTGCTTAACACAGGGGTGCCTCAAGGATGCGTACTGAGCCCCCTTCTATTCACTCTGCTGACACACGACTGCACACCAACATACAGCTCCAACTTCTTCTTTAAGTTTGAGGATGATACAACTGTGGTGGGTCTCATCAACAACAACGACGACGAGACAAATTACAGAAGTGAGGTGAGCCGCCTGGCCGGGGGATGTGGTCACAACAACCTATCTCTGAATGTGGAAAAGACAAAGGAGATAGTTGTGGACTTCAGGAAATTGCCCTCCCAGCATGCTCCTCTGAACATCAATGGTACTGCTGTGGAGAAAGTGAGCAGCACCAAGTTCCTGGGTGTAGACATCTCAGAGGACCTGTCCTGGAGTAAGAACACCACATCTCTAGCCAAGAAAGTACCAGCGCCTGTACTTTCTCTGCAAGCTGAGAAGAGCCAGTGCTCCATCCTCCATCATGTGCACCTTCTATAGGGGAGCCATCGAGAGCGTCATGACCAGCTGCATCACAGTGTGGTACGGCACCTGCACAGCATCCTGTCGCAAGTCCCTCCAGCACATTGTGAGAGCAGCTGAGAGGATCGTGGGCACCACTCCCTTCTCTACAAGACCTTCACAACTCCCGCCTCACTCTAAAGGCCCTAAACATAGCGGGTGATCAGACACACCCCATGTACAGCTACTTCAACCTACTGCCATCAGGGAGGAGACTACGAAGTCTACAAGCCAGAACCAGTAAGCTGAGGGACAGCTTTGTTCACCAGGCAGTCAGGAGGATCAACTCACTCCCTGCTCTTCCACTCTTTTATCCTTAATAAACAAGACACATTTCAAAATCAACAACAACACTCAAGTTCAACAAAGAACTCTAAACTGAGATGAACTATTTCTACACCCATCACTGTAGTCTAACGCTCACTCAATTTGCACTCCTGTTACATTTGCACATTATATTTATAATTCATTGTATACGTTCACTTTAATCCTAATTACACCAGATTCCTCATACATTCACTTTGCACATACAGTATGTTTACCTACTGCTGCATACGCCACTTGGAATGTAAATGTCAGAGACCTTCTATTTATTTTATTATATATATATATTAGGGGTGGGACACGATTAAAAAAGTTAATCGAATTAATTTGAAGCGTTGTCATTAATTAATTGAAATTAATCGCATTTCGGTATTTAACATGAGAAATATTAATTTAAGTTTGAATGATGAATGAATCAATGAACATAAGCATAAACCTCAACATCTTGTTTATTTTTCCACCAGTCTACTACATAGACCAATAGATGAGTGCAGAAAACAGAGCAAACAGTATTCAGAACACTGAAAATTCTGACCAAAAATATAGTTTAATTTTGGGAGTTTTGCTTAGGATATAGTAAGAATAAGAAGTAAATCAGAAGATGTTTTAAATACCATATTAGATTTTTTTAATTTGCCAGGCCTCTGCCACAGCGATAAAGTCCTCTACACAGGCATCTCCATAGTGCCTAGAAGTGTCTTCTGCATGTTCAAAGCAAATGACTGGATCTTCCATTCATCATCTATAATATGAGCTGTCACACCAAGATAATTCTTGTTGCTAACAGAGGTCCAGTGATCCCCAGTCAGAGCCACATTACGCTCTTCACAATAACCTGTTTTACTTCCCTTTCCTCATCATACAGCTGCTGCATTTTCTTCAACATTGTCTTTCTGGATGGCAGTTCGTAACTTGCATCAGTTGACGCAATTTGCAGCACTCCTACATAAACCGTAGCGCTCGACACCGAACGGCGGACTCTGACATTTTGTTTCCTAATTTGAACCAGAGGTGGGACCAAGTCAGTGTTTTGCAAGTCTCAAATAAGTCCAAGTCTTTATCCTCAAGTCCCGAGTCAAGTCTCAAGCAAAGACAGTCAACTCAAGTCAAGTCTCGAGTCAAGACAGGCAACCGTCAAGTCAAGTCCCAAGTCTGAAACTTGGAATTTCAAGTCCTTTCGAGTCTTTTTTTTTTTACAGGCATCAACGCTTTACGAATGCTACGCTGATGCGTTTCTTTACTCGTTTTGTTGGTGTCCGCCAGCCAAAAGATGACAGATCGTTTACATTTTATCTTCTCCTAATTACATAAATGTACTTAAACAAGAATATTTCGTTACATCATTTTACACGAAAATAGCAAGCTTCATCATAAGCAAGATGCTGTCATTACGAATGGTTATTCTAAACATTTGGATAAAATGTTTAAATATAGACTAATAAAAGGTTAGGGTTATTTTTTCATTGTTTTCTGTTATTGTGGGCTCACGGTGTACTATTGTTACCTGGAGATTCAGTGGGGTCACATATTCTGATGGCTGCCGTCAGAATTGGTGACCCCAGTTAAAAAGGCTCACCTGTACATCCCATTCATGATTTCTTTGTTGGCTGCAATGGTGAGGGGATGGTAAATCTTGTTTACGTAATTAAGAGACGATAAAATGTAAATATAAACATGTCATATTTTGGCTCGTGGACACCAACAAAACGAGTAAAGAAAGTGCATCAGCGTAGTTTACGTAAAGCGTTTGTGCCTCTGAACAGAAACTGTGAAATAGCGCCCCCTGTGGTCACAAAACTCGACGGTCACAGAATCTGGTGTAACACAGGTCTGCGTCAGAAGGACGGAAATGAAATTAATGGGGCGCACTTTATAAATATTAATATGCGTTTTAAAATTTAGATTTGGGGTAAAAAAAAATCAAGTCTTTGCAAGTAAACAGGTTCAGGTCCAATTCAAGTCCAAAGTTATTGGTGTAAAAGTCCAAGTCAAGTCTAAGGGCGTACTCACACTAGGCTCTGTGATCCGGGCCCGGGCACGGTTGCCTGCCGAAGCACGGTTCGCTTGGCTAGTGTGAGCGCTCCAACCGTGCCCGGGCCCGGATCAGTTAACCGTGCTCGGGCCCGCTTGAAGAGGTGGGCCAGGGCACGATTCATGTGGACTCGGGCACGGTTCGCTTCTAGTGTGAGCGCTATCCGTGCCCGGGCCCGCTTGGTGCCTCGTGTGATTGGTTCATTTCGCTGGAACTCAAACATGACGTCAGTGATGCGATGCTCACGTTAAACAGTCATAGCGGCAAAGCGATTAGCAGACAATCGTTGTGTTAAATTATCGATAAATCTGTGCTTGCACCGTGTTTCTGCACTCCCAAAACGACTCCAAAAATACAATAAAAAGAGAATCGTGAACTCCATAGTGTTGTGCGAGCGCGCTTTTTTTCCAAATAAAGCGGCGTTGTGATGACGTAACCGTGCTCGGGCCGGGTTGCTGAAGCCAGTGTGAGTGCAGGCCAGAGGGGGAGTGGGGAGGGGGGATAACCGGGCCCCAGCACGGAACCAGCAAACCGTGCCTAGTGTGAGTACGCCCTAAGTCTCTGAATATTTTTTCAAGTCAAGTCAAAAGTCTTAATATTAATGACTCGAGTCTGACTCGAGTCCAAGTCATGTGACTCGAGTCCCCACCTCTGATTTGAACCCCAACATGTGGTCGAGTGTTGACTGGCAACACTGCTCGTACTAGGAATACATTTAGCAGCCAAGTTATCATTACTGACCTGCGCGTAACATGTTTTGCGTTGAGGTGGTAACGAAGGGTGGAAGTGCTCCTGTGATAAGCAAACTCCTTCCTGCATAAAGTGCAAATAACACTATTTGTGTTTGTACTTCCATCTGGAAGTTTCTTATATTTAAATTTCCCATCCACCAGCGTAACCTCTTCAGTCATCTCCACCATGCTCATCTTATTGTACATCCATATAATCTGTATGTCTGGAACTCGTGCACCGAGAAACATTCCACGGTGCAAAAGTGTCTCATGCGTTAATCTTTTTAGTTCGTTAATTTCCCTGTAATTAATTAATCGAAATTAACACGTTAAAGTCCCACCACTAATATATATATATATATGACACTTGTCATGGTGACTATAGATATATATTGTTCTGTGATTGTTATTCTCTGTTGACATATTCTGAGGTAACTGCAAATTACATTCTGCACAGTTACCTCAGAATATGTCAACAGAAAAAAACAATCATAGAACAATATATATCTAGTCACCATGACAAGTGTTAGTATTTCAAAGTGCATGTTAAACCTGATGTGATTCGCTAAAATCTGTGCTCCTTATTTAAAAGGACTTCTGAGTTTAAGGATTTAGCTTTCTGCTAATTCAAAATGTTAAAAACATTTGACTTTCTTCCTCTCTCTTTCATTTAAAGTGCAGGCACAGTAAGAAATGCACAAACATCTCCATCTTCAAGTAGAATCCATGTTGGGCTTTATTTTGGTCTGGAGGTCTGGCTGGCAGCTCTCAGGTGATCGGGAGGTTCTTCACAAACTCGTTTAGGCTCTTGCGGATATTGGAAGATTGGTAACCAGCGCAGTCCAGCAGTGCCAGACCCATGTGGGCATGAAGGGCTTGGCATAGGTGGACAGTGGACCCCTCACGCTTCCACCCCTGCCGTGGACCGTACCACTGTTGCTGGAGGTCCCCAGGAGGTACCAGAGCAGAGGGAGCACCTTCTGCTCAACCAGTTGTGGCTTGCAGGGGTAGAGTTCCCTAACCAGCTCTATAAAAAGAACATTTAAAAGGAACAAAGATAAATAAATCAAGGATACACTTGGGTGAAATCTTCACATACATTGTAAAACAAGCTCACACTAACAATGGACATGACTGCCCTCCCTCTACTCTGGAGCATCTGAGCTTTTGATATTTCTTCAGATGTGCCAGCATTTAATGTTCTCCAACGTATGACCCCCCCATACAGATCACTTCTGAAAGTTGCTGAAAACATTCAAAATCAATTCAGTTCAAATGAGTTACCGGGAACATGTTGCCCATGACCATATATGGGTTGTCCTTGCAGTCGGCCACCAGCTGATCAATGCGCTCCCTGAAGTCCTCAAGGACACCACCGCCATGCGGGACACGACAGAGCGCAGGTTCCGCACCTGCAGGAAAGACGACGTTCCTGCAGGTCTGATGGGAAGGAGGTTCACGGATAAGCGGTAAGGTAAGGTTCTCAGGAAACAGCAGAGGAGCATTTGCCGAGGTCAGCCGTTACCTTTCAGAGGTGCCGCGTCGTCTGGGCTCACGTCCCTCACCGTGTGCCTAAGGCTGCGCTTCATTCGCTGCGTGTTCTGCCGCTCCGACTATGCGGCTGGAGCTTCTTGTTGCTCCAGACGAGGCTGACACATCTTATCTCTTCGCATTCCTAGACACCTTTGTCCTCTCCTGGGAATACATACATACAAATCACCACAAAACATGGAGTGATGATATTGAAGTCCACATGTTGCTTCATACTTTGATTCTATCCCAAAAGTTTCAAGCTTTAAAAGTTTTGTGAATGAGCTTTGTTTAGTGAGTAAACATGGGGCATAGTGGCTGAATGGGATAAAAAACCCTCATCATGTATCCAAACATGAATCGCTACCTTGGATTTCAGAGTGTGGACAGTGTTCCTGATGGTTGCCAGGTCTTTGGCAGGGATGCACTTTTCCACCATCTTATCAAAGTCATGGTGGGAGGACAGGAACAGCAGCATACGCCGGCCAAAGCACCTGAGACGAGGAACAGACCCCAAAACAGGAGAGAACCGTGAGTGAGGGATCCAATACTCACAGCACACCGACCATTTATCTTACAGCACACAATTTTACAAGGACGTCTGTGTCTAGAAAACACGATAGTCCTTCTATTACTCTGCAATTTACCAGCATTTGCTGACTTCAGAGTATCAGACTAGGAGACTAAAAGAATCAGCAAAAGATTACTATCTGGGAAACTGAATAAGCTTTGTAGAATTCTCGTTCTGATCCCAGTACTAACCTGGTTTCTTGGGAAGCGTCCTGTGCCAACTTGGAGACTGCAGGAATAATTCGCGCTGTGACGTCTTTCGCCCCAGACAATAAGCGGCCAGCACCAATCTTCTCTACCAAAGTAGCCAAGTGCCGAGCAGTACACTTTCTTACTGCAGCATTCAGATGACTTTTGAGGAAAACAGAAGGAAAAAAATTAGGGGATTCAAAAAAAGAAGGTAATAACTATTAATCCATCCAATCAATGTATACAGTACAACTTTTAGCTTCTATAAAGAAACTTAATGATCTAAGTGCACAATCAAATGATCATATTCTATTTGATGGCTTAGTTTGCACCAGTTAGTGTCCATCTGTATTTTTGAAACAGAAAATGTTTGTATGTCCTCTGTGCGCTAGCTAACTAGCCTATTCTTTAAGCAGTGTGAAGGGCAGTTTGGATCAGCAGAGCGGAGGTGGAATGCAATAAAAAGAATTTCTAAGAGGATAAATAACTAAAAATATTGATTATAGGCCAGGGCAATATTTTGAAAGAACAATGGAGAAGTAAAAACAGCAGCCAAAATCAGTGCTGTGTTAGCTTCTTGTGACTGTTGTTGCTATCTGAAAGCCACAGTTTAAAGCTCACTGCATGCTAACTGACCAGAGTCCTCCAGCGAGAAGGGCGTTCATGCTCCGAATGGGGGTGCAGTTCTGCACCATGCTGTCCAGAGCTGTGTCCACGTCCTGCCTGATGAAGGCATTGGACTCCGCTGCTTTGTGGAGGAGGACCTTAGCTGTAGCCTCCACTTCCTGGTCCATCCCTTTCTGCAGGCTGGAGTACAACTCCCTCAAGGACACCACCGCCATGCGGGACACGGCAGAGCGCAGGTTCCGCACCTGCAGGAAAGACGACGTTCCAGCTCGTTTCAGCCACATCTAACACTGCCACCGCCATCGTAATAAGTATAATCCAACACTGCAATGTGTTATGTAGGCGGAAATACCTTAATCACTAATTACAGTTAGATATGCCATCTGAATTTCAATTAGATGAGAAATGTTTTTATAAAAAAGGAATTTCAAAGTACTACGCTAACTCTGACTTGACTTTGTCAGCAACATCACCTGTAATGTGTACATGCTGATGGTGTCTGCCAATTTTAGAATTCAGACAGATACACAGTCAGCAAATGTAGTGGCTTACCTCTTGAATAAGAATAATACAGACATCATGACGCCTGCTGCCAAGCACATCAGAGTGATTCTGAGCCAATCTACGGATGAACATCAACCCTTCAATTTTCTTCTCCCTGTATGAAGATATTGGACATAGACACACACTGTAACCATCGGCTACTGAAAGAAAAAAATGCTACAAGAAAAGGGACAAAGAGGAAAAAACTTCTCTAAATACATGCATACTTACCATATATGCAGAACACCATAAATGACTTGCTGTTTAACCTGCCCTAGCCAAATGCTTCAGAATTTTGCAGGTGTGACTTACCAGTCATCAGAGCTAAGCAGTCTGAAGCTCTGAGCGAGAGCGAGGTCTGGATTGGAGAAGGGCCGTAAAGTCTGCTGCTCGTGGGGATCCTTCGTGGGAGTTCCTGGTTTGAGTTCATCTAGAGAGGAATACCAGAACCCAAACAAACTGACTAGGACTTTTAGGTCTACCAGCTCAACTTTGGTTCAAATCAGCTTGAAGACTGACTGCAAAACATTATTCAATGTGGTAAACTAGATTTAAAACATTGTTGTGTAATGCAGTGTTAACAGCAAAGCAATTTACATGCAAGTGCAGTGATCACACATGAAGCGCTGAAGAGCAGGCAACACTCACCAGAGTCACGTGGTCTGATCAGTCTGATAGCTCGTCTGCGTCGTGGCAGCATGTTTGTAGTAGGGACAGCCGTGGGGGGGCTGGGATGAAGCGGAGGACTCAAACTTTTGACGGGACTTCTGGGGGTGCGTGCGTTGCTTGGGATCGAAGGCAAATCATCCAGGAGGACACCAGTCTTAGTCTGGGCTGGAAGACAACTGTTCAGCTGCAGGTCTGATGGGAAGGAGATTCACGGGGAAGCGGTAAGGTAAGGTTCTCAGGAAACAGCAGGGGAGCGTTTGTCGAGGTCAGCCGTTACCTTTCAGAGGTGCCGCGTCGTCTGGGCTCACGTCCCTCACCGTGTGCCTAAGGCTGCGCTTCATTCGCTGCGTGTTCTGCCGCTCCGCCTGTGCGGCTGGAGCTTCTTGCTGCTCCAGACGAGGCTGACGCATCTTATATCTTGGAATCCTAGACACCTTTGTCCTCTCCTGGGAATACACACGTACGAATCACCACAAAACATGGAGTGATGATATTGAAGTCCACATGTTGCTTCATACTTTGATTCTATCCCAAAGGTTTCAAGCCGGTTCATTTTGAACCATGCTCTGTCCTTTAACTACTGGGTCTGGGACTACAATGTGCATGCCTTACTGTAAATACAATGTGTGGTGCCACGCACTGCCCAGTACTTTAGTATTTGTTTACAATATAATGTCTACCATCACAGTTTAGATGTTTTTTTAATTGCAGTCTGTTTCACCTAAAAGTTTTGTGAATAAGCTTTGTTTAGTGAGTAAACATGGGGCATAGTGGCTGAATGGGATAAAAAATTCCTCATCATGTATCTAAACATGAATCTCCACCTTGGATTTCAGAGTGAGGACAGTGTCCCTGATGGTTGCCAGGTCTTTGGCAGGGATGTACTTTTCCACCATCTTATCAAAGTCATGGTGGGAGGACAGGAACAGCAGCATACGCCGGCCCAAGCGCCTGAGACGAGGAACAGACCCCAAAACAGGAGAGAACCGTGAGTGAGGGATCCAATACTCACAGCACACCGACCATTTATCTTACAGCACACAATTTTACAAGGACGTCTGTGTCTAGAAAACACGATAGTCCTTCTATTACTCTGCAATTTACCAGCATTTGCTGACTTCAGAGTATCAGATTAGGAGAGTAAAAGAATCAGCAAAAGATTACTATCTGGGAAACTGAACAAGCTTTGTAGAATTCTCGTTCTGATCACAGTACTAACCTGGTTTCTTGGGAAGAGTCCTGTGCCAACTTGGAGACTGCAGGAATAATTCGCTCTGCACCAATCTTCTCTACCAAAGTAGCCAAGTGCCGAGCAGTACACTTTCTTACTGCAGCATTCAGATGACTTTTGAGGAAAACAGAAGGAAAAAAATTAGGGCATTCAAAAAAAGAAGGTAATAACTATTAATCCATCCAATCAATGTATACAGTACAACTTTTAGCTTCTATAAAGAAACTTAATACACTTATGTGTGATCTACGTGCACAATCAAATGATCGTATTCTATTCGATGGCTTAGTTTGCACCAGTTAGTTTACATATGTAGTTTTTTTAAACAGAAAATGTTTGTATGTCCTCTGTGCGCTAGCTAACTAGCCTATTCTTTAAGAGGTGTGAAGGGCAGTTTGAATCAGCAGAGCGGAGATGGAACGCAATAAAAATAATATTTAAGAGGATAAATACCTAAAAATATTGATTATAGGCCAGGGCAATATTTTGAAAGAACAATGGAGAAGTAAAAACAGAAGCCAAAATCAGTGCTGTGTTAGCTTCTTGTGCCTGTTGTTGCTATCTGAAAGCCACAGTTTAAAGCTCACTGCAGGCTAACTGACCAGAGTCCTCCAGCGAGAAGGGCGTTCATGCTCCGAATGGGGGTGCAGTTCTGCACCATGCTGTCCAGAGCTGTGTCCACGTCCTGCCTGATGAAGCCATTGGACTCCGCTGCTTTGTGGAGGAGGACCTTAGCTGTAGCCTCCACTTCCTGGTCCATCCCTTTTTGCAGGCTGGAGTACAACTCCCTCAAGGACACCACAGCCATGCGGGACACGGCAGAGCGCAGGTGCAGCACCTGCAGGAAAGACGACGTTCCAGCTTGTTTCAGCCACATCCAACACTGCCACCGCCATCGTAATAAGTATAATCCACCACTGCAATGTGTTATGTAGGCCTAAATACCTTGTATTGGAGACAGCTAAATGCTATTTCACTGTGACACCCAAAAGGGAATCCTTTGCCTAGAACTGAGCGACTGACTCACCCAGATTTCTTTGATGGTATGTAAAGATAAACACTGATTCTTTACAACAGCAACAGGCCCCAAAGGACCCACATCCACAATGGTGTTTACCTCCCAAAAGCCTACAATGCTGACCTTATGATCTCCTGAGCTTGGGAGAGAGGCCATCTAAGAGAGGCTGGTCAAAACCAACCTTCGTCGGAGGACACTGGGACCACAGTCAGGAAGGACCATAAAACTCTAAATTCCAACCTTATCTGATTGCCCACAGTTTAAACCCACTCTACGTCCTGTGTTATAATCCAGAGCTGAAGATACAAATATTTCAGAGATCTCTGTAACTCCAAATCTGAACTGTACACAGAATTGGGATTCAGCCTACAGGAACCAGCTCGGCTAATGCAGTCTAGAGACACCGAACTTGACTACCTTCCATACAAAGAAAAATTAATTATTCTTGAAACCAGTATTCAGCTTTCCAGCCTTAAGAACAAAGGACCACAAGACCATTTAAATGTGAACACTGTGCCATGTGGTTGACAAAGACACAACTTATGATCTTTCATGTATTCAGTATTAAGTGATCTTATTGGAATACGTGTTACTGTATAAAAACACCACATTGATGCATATCTATGTATTAGTTTGTATGTTACTCATCGAATGTAATCATTCTCATGTGTGCTTAGGTGACCTCACATTCATGCCTGTCTGTGCATTGTGTGTCATTTGTTGTCCAAAAGTGGAAATTGAGAATGGCTCAATGTGTAGACTAATAGAACCAAATTAATTCTTGTTTAGGCAGAGTATGTAAGACAATTTATTTAGGAATAGTTTACTTTGTCTTAGAATTGTGTTAATCTGTCTTCTTTGGTTAAGTCATTAACTAGACCTGGAAAGACGGGCACTCCTCGCTTCCCCTCTCTCTCTCACTCTCTCTCTCTCTCTCTCTCTCTCTCTCTCTCTCTCTCTCTCTCTCTCTCTCTCTCTCTCTCTCTCTCTCTCTCTCTCTCTCTCTCTCTCTCTCTCTCTCTCTCTCTCTCTCTCTCTCTCTATTTCTCTCCCCTGTCTGGGCAAAGGTCATGAATATTCATTAATAAAGGCCAATGGTCAATGGCCTGATGAACATAAAAGCGCCTTACAATTACGCCCCTAAAACTTGTTTTAAAAGCCCTAGCTCGAAGCGAAACAACGAGCTTGGCAGCCTGGTAATTTGGGAAGACTTGGAGAACTTCGCCAGACTCGCCGAGACTCAAAGACTTGAACACGCCAAACCATCGCGACTGTTTGATGGACTCACGCCGAACACCGCAGTGTCCAGTAGAGCGATGCCAAGAGACCGCAACTAAAGCTCTCACCGAGTCCCACAGAAGATTCTTCTTTATTTTATTTTATTTTCTTTATTCTACGTTTCGTCGTCAAAAGTACTTTTATTTCGTCTAGTCGTTCAAGTCAAGCTCATCTTCTTTCTCAGTCAAGTATCTGTACAAGTTTGTCTGCGCCCTCCAGCTGCGACTGTGACGTCACCGCTAAGTTTCCGCGACTCGAGCCGTCTCACGTGACCTGCTCCGCAGACCTCAGCTGCCTGAAGGAACGAACCGTGAACGCGCACCGGTTGGTCCGCATAACCACGCCTCTTCTTCGAAGTAAGACGCTCGGTTCATGTGCTGTTTTGGGGTTGCCAGCTTCTATCTCTCCCGGAGTCCAAAATAGTAAATACTGTTGCCATTAACCTGCCCAAACTTCCTCTTTCTTCTTTTCTATTCTCTCTCTAAAGACCTTGTGTCCGTCACTGGGTCCTACGCTAGTTAGGCAAGCTTAAGGATAGTCATATAATCCATTTAAACCTCATGACCGTCGATAACTATCATTCGCTGTTATTGTTTAATTTTATATTCTTTGTTGTTCACTATTATATCCTTGGTTTAGATTAGGAAATTCACATATAGGTTTAATTTCCATTTGAGCCAAATCATTCATATGCTTTGTATAAATTGTAACATTAACCATTTAATAAATGTGGACATTTATTCATCTGGTCACGGTGGTAAATGCATATTTTGGTCGATGGTATTAGGTCACTGCGCGGAACCAGAACTTAACCCTTTAGTAATGAGACTGATCAAACCATATTCCACCTCACTCCGTTATCACAATACTGGTTCCTGAGCAATCAGGATGGTGCCCCGTTCATAATCCATAAACTAACATATGTATCCGCTACAACCTTAATCACTAATTAGTTAGATATGCCATCTGAATTTCAATTAAATGAGAAATGTTTTTATAAAAAAGGAATTTCAAAGTACCATGCTAACTCTGACTAAAATTGGCTGACTTTGTCAGCAACATCACCTGTAATATGTACATGCTGATGGTGTCTGCCAATTTTAGAATTCAGACAGATACACAGTCAGCAAATTTAGTGGCTTACCTCTTGAATAAGAATAATGCAGACATCATGAAGCCTGCTGCCAAGCACATCAGCATGATATTGAGCCAATCTACGGATGGACATCAATGCTTCAATTTTCTTCTCCCTGTATGAAGATATTGGACATAGACACACACTGTAACCATCGGCTACTGAAAGAAAAAAATGCTACAAGAAAAGGGACAAAGAGGAAAAAACTTCTCTAAATACATGCATACTTACCATATATGCAGAACACCATAAATGACTTGCTGTTTAACCTGCCCTAGCCAAATGCTTCAGAATTTTGCAGGTGTGACTTACCAGTCATCAGAGCCAAGCAGTCTGAAGCTCTGAGCGAGAGCGAGGTCTGGTTTGGAGAAGGGCCCTAAAGTCTGCTGCTCGTGGGGATCCTTCCTGGGAGTTCCTGGTTTGAGTTCATCTAGAGAGGAATAAAAGAACCCAAACAAACTGACTAGGACTTTTAGGGCTACCAGCTCAACTTTGGTTCAAATCAGCTTGAAGACTGCAAAACATTATTCAACATGGAGAACTAGATTTAAAACATTGTTGTGTAATGCAGTGTTAACAGCAAATCAATTCCAACCTCTGCCAACTACTCCTTCACACATGTCCTCAGCAGGGGACGCCCTGGTGCGTTGCACTTGAGATCCTGAAAAGCACAATACATATTAACACGTACTCCATCAAAAATCCCAAATATAACTTCTGGTTTCATAGTGGTTTCTTCATGGTGCAGAAAAACATGTCCATGGGTGCAGGCATAGCAATGTACAAGAGGATCAGCAGGGCCTTTTTGTTTGTAGTATAGGGCTTTCAAAGCAGTTTTTACTTTTTTAATACTTTTTTTTTTTACTTTTTTTGTTGTTGGTGGTGCAGCAAATGATTTGGATGCAATTTCAAGGAGATCAAAAGAGTGAGCTCACCTTTGGCAGGCCTGAATGCACGGAGAGGCTCTCGGCCAGAAGGTTTGGGGAGTGGAGGCAACTTTGTGAAGGTGGGCGGAGAAGGCCTCATCAGTCCTGACGAGGTGACTGTCGTGCGTGAAGTGAGCACAGGCAGTGGGAAACACCTGCTGGAGTCAACTTCACCTGCATGGGTGAATAAGGACATTAGCAGAAATTAACTCACCATAACATTTCTCAGTGCCTTAGTACTACGTTGCATATGTTTCTTTATCTGAAAGTGCCACTGAAATATGATTCAAGCAAGATGGACGGAGAACGGCAACTTCTCATATGCATCTTGCTACAATTCATGTAATGGCAGCACAATGAAGTAGTACTGAATAACTGATAGCAGGGCATCCGTGAGCCCAGAAGCAGGAAGACATTTATCAGAGCTTCAGTAAATGTGTGACCCAGTTTTAGTTTAGCTTAGTTATGATTCTTTTAGTTCATGAAATCTTACATTTCAATACAATTTGATTCAATTTAATTATTTCGGCACAATTCAGAATTATTTTAATTCTGATACTGAAGTGCCAAACTACAGTACCGCCTAGCTCTGCTAATGGCCAACACATCTCGCCTCTGCTAGACACTGTTCCATTACTGAGTGAAACCATGTCAGATGAAGATCATCAAATTTGAGTATTTTGTACATTTAACAAGTGGTGACTATAAATGATCTAAGTATATGCAAATTTTTTGGTTAAAATTAAATTCATGTAGTATGTATGACACCACAAAATTAGGTCTGCTCATCACTTTACCACTGACGTGGGAACAAGTGCAAGACAAGCTTAGTGCAAGACGAAATTAACTTAACCGGGCACCCAAATAACCGGCCATGCCTCACTGTGTGTGCCTAGTATGTTCTTAGCAACGTAGCCATGCGCTCACCAGTACTGTCCCTCCACGGGTCCGGGTCTCTGCACCGAGGGCTCGTGTCTCGCTTGTGTAGTCTACGATGCAGAGTGGGAGTGAGCTGCACTCCCGGAAGAGTGACCAGAGGGTAGGAGGGCAGTAGGAACGACCCGGGGGGGTTCCCAGGCAGCAAGCGGCTGGATTTGGGCAAACCTGCATGGGAAAGGGCATCCATGATCATGAGTTTAGCTCCGCTCATTTGACACCTGAGTGAAGTTTCTGACTAACTGATCTCCTTGTTCCCAAATATCGTTTTTACCAATACCAAAACAAATTACGCAACATTATAAATTCTACATTTTGTACAGGTATTTCAATGACATATAAAGTAAAGCCAACATCAATAAGTCACCTCTACCAGCATCCCTGGGGTTAGCTGCTTCGAAGATGTCTGGGAGCAAGGGTTGAAGATGTCTGCCGCTCCGGTGAAATCTCCCCACTCTCTCTCTCTTCCACCCTGGAGAGTGGAGCTGGGGAGGCTCCACTGAACCTGGACATGAAACACAGACAGAACTGTAGAGGACACGTTCAATCTTCAGACCAGCATATGAAATTAAGACCTGCAGATCATACTGCATTTTAAATAACAATAATAGATTATGATAATCAATATTTTGGCATGGCTCAAATGTATATCAAGAGTAGCATTAAGTGGATAAACGAAATGTGCTAATGAATAGGAGCAATTTGAATAACATTTAAGAAAACTTAAATTCATAATCAAATCTGCAGATGGCAGTGAGGAGCAAAAGTGGCTATGGGAGAGTTGTGGAGAGCTGTGGAGAGCTGTGGATCGGAACAGCGCAGGCCTGGGGAGTGGGGTGCTGGCACAATCAACTGACTGCAATAAAACATTCAAGTCTAGTCTTGCTTGTAAGCTCACATTGTCCTTGCCAACAGAAGTGGGTACAAAGAAGTGCGTACCACTGCTTAACGCTGGCCAGGTGATACCCAATACTTAAAGAAGCCATGTTATATAGATTACAAAGATTAATAGATATATGCTTTGGCAGCAGTCCAGATGAGGTATCAGAAGCCAGCAAAGCAACATGACAATGTTTTGTTTAGACTGTTTGGGGGTGTACTAAAATAGTGATAAATGACATCTGTAATCCATATACATGTATTATCAGTATTATACTATGCTGGTATAATAATGATTCGAAGCATTATCACCTTAGACTAAACACAACCGCCTAGCAGATAACGAGTGTCACAGTACACCCACACTGTATGTGGGTCGTCAAGGTGCCCACTCTAATGTGCTCTACTCTACACCAAACATATCACAGCTAAAGTAATGAATGGAACATGAAATACATTAAATTCATATGTCTTCCTCTGGTCCATCTGGTTCATTCGTTTGTCTTCCCCTGTTTCTAATAAATACTGTCCCCATGTTTCATAATACAAATATGCAGTCATGGTCACTTGGCAGTCATGGTCCGGGTCTTGTGAGGGTCGTGGGTTCGATTCTCAGGCCTAAGGCCATGAGTGAGGTGCCTTTGAGCAAGGCACCTAACCACAACTGCTCCCCGGGCATGTGGTCTGTGCACCACAGCCCCCTAGTAATCACTAGTGTGTGTGTGTGTGTTCTAATTGCACAGATGGGTAAGAGCGGAGGACAAATTTCGATTGCGGTGCTGCAGAAAGTTGACGACCTCTTCGTACTATGCACTTCAGCATCAGCTGACCCTGCTACATCAGTTTACGTGGCCTACCACTTCGTGGCTGAGTTGCTGTTAATCGCAAACTCTTCCATTTCCTTATAATACAGCTGACTGTCGAATTTTAGGAGCGAGGAAATTTCACGACTGGATTTATTGCACAGGTGGCATATTGTCACAGTTCCACGCTGGAATTCACTGAGCTCCTGAGAGTGACCCATTCACAAATGTTTGTAAAAACAGTCCGCGTGCCTAGTAAAAATATCTTATCAATGTCTATATGAAAGAAGACAGTTATCGATGAAGAACCCACCAGCAGGCTGGAGGTAGACTGGATCCATCTGCCTCAGAACCTCGCCTTGAACATGGGGCTGAGCAAGGTGTCTCCGCCTCTCCATGTCAGGGCCTAAATGCAAAACACCAACCCACAGAAGAAGCATGAGCGTGTACTGTTAAGATCATCAGGTCTATAAGAAGGGCTACAGTGCCATGTGAATTCATTACAATGTTGAAGAATATGTGATGTCATATTTTCTGATAAAACTGATGTTTTACTGGTCAGGTCATGTGCAGAAAGCTGATGGTTCTACACCTCTGCCAGACCTTACAAACAAATGTAATAAATGTTTTTTTCTACTTCATCATGCATGGTTATTTGGTTTGTTGAATACGCATGTAATCTTCAGTGTTACACAGTACCAGTGTGGAGTGGTCCTTCTACAGGCATGTAGACATGGCCGACATCTGAGGGTCCCGCCGTCCTTCTGTGAGGGAAGGGTGCTGGTCCACAGGGATCCGTGTGGATCACTGTCGCTTGGGGGTTGTAGGGCACACCTGAAAATCCCACAGCAGGTAAAGTGAAACCCAGCATGCCTCCCAGTGAGGCTCAAATGCCTTGTGTTTCCCAATGAACAAGTGATTATAACAAGGGCTATGGTGCCATGTGATGTCATTAGAATGTGGGGAGAATCCTTAAGAATTTGTGATGTCATGTTAGAAATCTGTTTCTTTTTAAAAATGTTTATTTTTATTTGCTTTTTCCATGGCCACATGAACAATGTTAAGATTTATGAAAATTGTGCTGAGTCAAAGAAATAACCCATGCTCCATTAATTATATTATCCTGTACACATGAAATACAGAGCTTGACAGTCATCAGTAGAATAAATATACATGTTATTTTTCTGAACCTTAAAAACCCACTATATAAATGTGTATATTTAACTTTTAATTATTATGAATAAGCCTATAGAATCCATACTCATAAGAATTAATATACTGTCTTACATAGAAGTATAAAATTATGTATAGTATATGAAAATTTATTTTTCTCACCACGAGTGGTAAAACCTGGTGTGTCTATGAAGTGGTTCTGTTCCTGTCCAGGCCTTGGCTGGTCAGTTCTCCTTTGGTAAAAACTCATTCTCCACCTGAAAAATAGAAAGAATAGAAAGAGAGAAAGATCTAGAAAAAATAGAGAGATTTGTTAGTTTTGTATGTATCGTAATTCACAGAGCAAAATGTCTTGCGACTTGTTCTGAGCTTTTCAGCATCAAAACTGAATCCAAACATTCCACCTTCCCAACCAAACATTCCAAAGTTGAGTATCACGTGATATCACAGTTTCCTATTTTTCTAACCAAAACACCAAATCAGCCAGGCTGCTACAATAACCTGATGCAGCCTGGCTTGTACCCAAAGGGTTCATACCAGAGACCGTTTATATTATATATATACATCAAAGAAATGAATAGAAGCTAGCTAGCAGTGGTGCTAACGACAGCTAGCGTCGCCACAGCGGGCGGAAATTATCATACAGTTAAGCCCGCCCACTAAGAGGGAAGATATGATTGGTCAATTTTGCTGTCATTTGAAACTGGTATTGCGCTGATTGGCATAGGTGCACGCACCACTTCCTCGTTTGGTGTCAGGATGGTACCATAGTTCCGGTTGGTATACGGAAGTGCCGATGTTATGGCCGAGTCTAAATTCACAAGGAGTTCCCGAAGTTTACCGTCAACGATGTGCGTCGTATTGTCAGAGCATCAAGTACAACGACACAGAGTAAACTTGAAAAGGGTTTCAAGTTCTACGTTTCATCCTACCTCTGCAATTTTGAAGGTAAGTGGCTGACGCTAGTTAGCTAGCTAGCCTGAGGTGGCAGTCTAATGAAGTGATGTTGTTTTTAGTAACGAACCAACCTGTCCTAGTACTAGAAATGCCTTTTTAAAACATGTTTGTATTTCTGATGGAAGTATCAGGCAAAAGTAAGGCTAACGAGATAACAGTGAGGGCTCACTGCTACAGATCTATGAAGAAAACAGATACGCCACACCAGCTGAGAGTAGGACTGGTTAAAATGACACGAGTTCTGTTCAGTGTCACGTTCAAAGTTCTGTTGAACAAGTTCAAAAGTTAGTTCAACACAAGTTCAATCTTTTATCCTTGCTCTTACTTCACGTAAGCTGTGATAAACATAGGCATTGGTTTTTAAAGCTTACAATGGTAGCCAAATGCAGAGTAGCTGAGTGGGAATCATTAGCAGTCTATTTTGCCTATAGTAAACAAATGGGAGTTTATTTTATAGTTCGAGCTATTGTTATCTACCTCTATGATTCAAAAGCAGAATATAGTCCACCTCAGCTATTCTTCAAACTGCATTTTCTAAAATCTGTCAATCTGTCTTTCAAATCTTTCATCTTAACTTCTTTATTAACATGTGGCTTCAACACTTACACCTATTAACATATTCTGATAACACTCTTCAAGAAGCAGTTGAAGTAAAACCTGTTCTGTTGTAGGTGGTGGAAACAACAAAATAATATAAATATAAGTAGGCCTGTTTCACTCCTATGTGTAAGCATTTCATCTGGAGTGAAAATGAAGTTTACATCTAAAATATATTTAATTTATAGTTGATTGAACCATGCACAACACTGTAGAATAGAAAGACAGTATAGCCAAGTGTTTTAAGAGTGATGCAAAACAGCACAAACGTTACATGAGACAATAGACAAGTGACATTCACCACTAACAACATGATGGGACAGATATTGCGCCTATTGACATTGCTGAAGTCTTCTTTTCAGGATATTACATTTTGCCTCTTGTGTATTTCAGATGACATTACGTGATTCAATGCCAGTTGTGCTCATTAACAGCAACTGCTCTTGTGTTGCTGGTTGCATTGCTTTTCCAGACTGCTCATTATTCTGAATCTGGCATGTCTGTCGTCCCTCCTGTCCTTTCATGCACACAGACAGAACAGAAGTGGCATAAACCACCAACAATGGTTTGTCTTATTTCATTATTTAATGTTAGTTAATGTATCACAGTCACTTTACTAACACCATCTTTTAAATTAATAGGGGGTGAAGCCTGGACCCGTGGATGCCATGGTTGTCCTAAAGCCAAAACCAGGTGCTACTACAGCCAGTGGAGTTAGGTATGTAGTACCAAATTTAATAGGCAGATTACAGTGTGTGGTAAAAAAATAAATGCTTTTGATCATCTGATAAGACCCTGTTCTCTTCAAAATTTAATTTAGCCTCGTTGTACTTCAGATGACATGTGATATGTGATTCACAATCAGTTGTGCTCGTGAACAGATTACAATGTGTAAAAATAAATGTTATTCACTCTTCTTTTATTTCAGAAGTATACTTTTCAAGGGCTACAGCGGTGAGCTCCCACACCCGGCCACCCTCAATCCTGGACCAGTCTACGCTGGAATGAAAGCAGATTCTCTTCCACTCATCTGCACAATGAACATCTCGCCTGACAAGCCACTTGTGGACTCCATCTTTGGGAAGGTACAAGTTGGCAGTGTACTGTCCTATCAACAACCACCACCTCCATCTGACAGTGTTGTCATACATGAGGATGCACCCCCATTCCCGAGTCTGCCACTAGAATGTTACCATCTAAGCCCACCTGAATATTCATTTGTGCCAACACACCAAGAACAGCTACACCTAAGCTCACTTTCTGTGACCTTGTCACAGTCACACCTTATTGAGAAGGCAACAAGATCCCAAAGTGCTACACCTGAGTGGCATTCACTTAGGAGAGAAAGAGTGACTGCGTCGCATTTCAGAGAGGTGAGCCACGTTAGAGGTCCAGGTGCTGCAGAAAGCCTGGCAGAAAGGATAATCCGAGGGACACGACAAACAGCACACATGAAAAGGGGACTTGAAATGGAAACAGGGGCCTTAAAGGACTATGCAGATCTGAAAAACTTGAACTTGACCAAGTGTGGGCTAGTTATTCATCCAGATGCATCTTGGCTGGGTGCATCACCTGATGGACTTGTATATGACCCACTTGAGCGTCCATCATTTGGGCTTGTTGAAATTAAGTGCCCAAATACACAAAGCTATGTAGACTGCAAATTCCTTAAAAGTGGCACAAGGCCTACACAAAATGAAGGAGAGCCATTGTTATTATTGGCAAATTCAGTGCCAGTTATTGATTACTGGTATGCAGTGGTGTGATTTAGTTATCTGTGCCCATGATGATATCTTTGTGCAGCGAGTTTACAGAGATAGCAGTGTATTAGAAGAGGTGAAAAGGAGGTGTGACATGTTTTTCTTTAACATTTGCATGCCAAAATACCTCTCTATGCCCAAGCAATAGAAAATCATAATGAAGACATGAACTCATGAACAATTAAACTATTTCAATTGATTCTGTCAATTGTATTACTATTGTTTTCATTTCATTTTTTACAAATACAGTAAAAGTTAAGAAATACATAATGTTGTATTGTGTTGTGTCAATTTTACATATAAAAGTGAAAGCATTTTATACAATTAATCATATTGCACTGTACCTTAACATTGCAGCCAATATTTACAGACTAGCATGACCTAAAGCAGGGGTCGGCAACCTTTTTGACTCGGAGCCACAAAAGCAAAATAATTGGAAATTTATTTCAGTGACGATGACATGTCACTCAAGCGAACCGAAACTAAATACCGGACATTTGTGAAATTCCACCCGAACATTGTTTTAAGTCTCAAAAATAATATAAGTTAATTAAATACTCATTAATTCTATTCAAAAGCTGAGCCGCTTCAGAGGCATCAAAGAGCTGCATGCGGCTCCAGAGCTGCGGGTTGCCGACCCCTGACCTTAAAGGGATCATTTTAAGGTTAGAGAAAATAAATAAATAAATAAATCACTGTAATTCACATTACACCATCTGTCTAATTCTGGATTGAGAAGCAGCTTTACAATCGTATGAGCAAGCCAAGGCGACGGTGGCAAGGAAAAACTCCCTATGGTGGTGGGGCTTAGGAAGAAACCCAAAAGGGAACCCATCCTCCATTGGGTGGCCCGTTAGCACCGGGTGCGCAGGATGGTTCTACAGATAATGTTTAAGATCCTTGTTCCCCGGCCAAGTAGTCACAGTCTCTTTGGTGTAGATGGTGAGCCTCAGGTAGGAGCATCAGCACGTCCTCTTGCATATAGTGTCATTAGCACACACACAGGATGTGGTAAATCTCTCTTATTATTTGAGTGTTTGGAGTTGATTTAAGTGCTTAAGCTAATATTACTGTCATTTAATTTCCCTCGCAAAAGTCCCAAAAACAAACACAAAAAGCAAGAAGAATGTTCAATATAACCCACAAGCACTTAGTGTTGTGCTGAAGTCCTCCCTGAGGCCGGTCTGCAAAACCACACCCACTCAAAGGGGGCGTCAGCTCTGGCTGGGCTGGCTGGGACTAGAAGGCTCAGGTGGTAGTGGGTTGTGACCTGCTCTCGGGCAGGTAGAGGATCATCTCTAGAGACACCAGCACATTGAATTCAAAGGCGATCAGCTCCATCCTGCTAATGTGGAAGCTCTCCTCCAGCTCCTGCAAAGAGCAGAGACAGTGAGGGGCGGAGTTAGTGAAGGACCTGGAGCGCTCATTCTGATTGGCTGAGCTTCATGGGAACATGTGTTTGGAATTCAGTGAACAGAGCTCCAGAGCATGATTATACTTAGATATTATTGAAGCAATTTAACGCTTTAACATCTGTGTTATCTAGCATGTTGGTGTGTGTACTCTGTGCAGGAATAAAATGAAACTAAATGATTATGATATTGTAGTGAACTTGAAGTGACTCAAATCAATGGTTATTGTGGGGCTCGTAAAAGCAACCTTACAGAAAAGGCTGTTTAATACACGTCATTAAAAATAACAGTTGCATTCCTGCAGGCATCACATTCTTGACATTCAATAGACTCAAAATGCTATCTTGTATAGCTACAATACAATGCTACACATTAACTACAATGTCATGTTCAAGCTCCTCTTGATTACAACAGTAGTTCATCTCCTTACACACTGGCTCTTCCCTTAACATCCACAGCACATAATGATGTGCTTTCCTGTGTGATACTAATGTCATTCATTGCTGTGAACTGAATACATATATACACACACACACACACACACACACACACATTTATGTATGTATGTATTATGTAAGCATGTGTACTGATTCCTTCTCCTAGCAGGTTCCTCGTGCAGCTCTTTGATTGGTCCTTTCTGTCTGGTCTGCACTCACGTCCATCAGCTGTTTGTCCTCTTGTTTCTGCAGGTCGCTGTTGCTCTTGGTGGCCAGCAGGGGGCAGGCGGCGCCACCAGCTTGTGGTTGGCCTTGATCAGACGGCCTGCAACACAACCTCACAGGACTGAAATGTCTGGTTAACTCTAATTTTTGTGTAGGCTATTCTATATGACGCACATATCTCTACATTCAACAAGGGTTATTTTAAGGGGAGTATGATTTTGGTGAGGCCAACACAGATAAGTCACAAAAAAAAAAAAACTAAACAGACATTTCAATCCTGTGAGGTAGTGACTATAACTTAGTTCATTGAGCACTTTAGTTTTGTCCTTAGTAGATATTTAGACATGATACTGCTTTAATACTGCGAAGTCATGTGGTCAGAGGTGAACTTCAGTATAGCCAGTGTGTATTTTATTTAAAATAATTGTGGCGAGGTGTAGAGGGGAACTCATCCCTCCATGAGACTTGGAAGGGGTAGAAGTGGTTGTGGTAGCAGGTGAGACGGCAGACAGCAGATCACATATTCTGCAGTTCTTGAGTAACACGAGAGTAAACGATAGGAACAGCTTAGCATGCAAACAGGGAAATGTAGGCAATGCTTCACAGTGACTGCAAAGTAGTGTTGGTGGTGATTGGTTCAGGTGGATGTGACCTGGTATCATCAAATCAAATATATTTGTATAGCGCTTTTCACAACACATGTTGTCACAAAGCGCTTTACAGGATTTACAAGGTCAGGGTTGCCAACTTTTGACGTTCGCTTGGAGTGAGATTTTAAGTTGTTGAGCGGGGGGGGGTGGCGAACGTAAAATGGACACAGATTCAGTGTTATATCGCCGGTGGATGGCGCCAGAGCTAGCGAACTAGTAACGTATTGAATCATATATGTGGATCTGAGGTAAATAAACTGGATATTTTTTTTTTCGGCGTGAGATATCGGAAGTGTGGCGTGAGAGCGTGTGAAAACGGTCAAATCCGTGTGTCTCACGCTCAATGCGTGAGAGTTGGCAACCCTGCAAGGTTAACAACACTATGGGTCCAAATCCCTAATGATGATACTGATATTGTAGGCTCCGACTGCAGTGTTACTCCCCAGGTGAACCTCGGAGAATCTTGAGACCCCTTAGAATCCTGTGTGTGTGTGTGTGTGTGTGTGTGTGTGTGTGTGTAGAAATTGCTGATGTCTGAGGACTTAATTTGGCAGCAAAGTCACAACTCTGTTAACTACAGAAGGAATGTGGAAGCTTATGGAGGTTTACACCTTCTGAGCTTTCTGTGTGTGGGTTTGTGTTTCCAGGCTTTCTCTGCGTGAAAAAGACTTTGAAGAAGAAGAACAACAACAAGAGGACATCTATGATGATGAAGACTCACACTTTGAGCCTGTGAATCTGGTGAGGCAGTAAATGAGTTAGTGTCACTCACTAGGCCTAAAGAAATCGGCTTTTAGGAATCACCAGTAGATTACTGTTTGGAGACCTGACTGGAACATATCTAACCATCATTTCACTGAGGTAAAGAGGAGCAAGACCATGAAGACATTTAAAAACCATGACTAGAACCTTAAAATCTATTCTAAAGCTGACAGGTAACCAGTGCAGTGAGTGGAGTGCAGGTGTAATATGATCTCTCTTTCTCTCTCTTTTTTAACATCGCAGTCGATGCAAAGTACAACACGACCCTCTGTGCCCAGTGCTATCTGGTGTGCCGTGCAGCACGTGAGCACGTCTCCACTCATGTTTGCCGGTGTTACACCGAAATCTGACCATGTGAGCACAAGGATCATTGTTGCACACAGGTCCAGGAGAGAGGCGGGCCAGTGGCTCAGTTAAAGGTGTCAGAGGCTCTGCCCACTCAGGTGCTGGAGCTCAGACAGACCATAGAGGTGCTGCAGGAGAAACTGAAGAAAAGAGAAGGTAGGTGTGTGTGTGTGTGTGTGTGTGTGTGTGTGTGTGTGTGTGTGTGTGTGGGTGTGTGGGTGTGTGTGGGTGTGAAAGAGTTCAGATATTTTTTTTTGTTTGTTTTCCTGGTTTAAAAAATCTGTAGCATGTAATAATTTAATAGTTAGCATAATGTGTGTGTGTGTGTGTGTGTGTGTGTGTGTGTGTATATATATATATATATATATATATATATATATATATATATATATATATATCTAGCTCAAATATCACGGCGGAACAGTGAGGTGAATTCTCCCCCAGTCAGTATTAAGGCCACAGTACTACTGAAGAAGGAGCTAGCTCAGAAAACACAGGCTCTTAACAGTGCACTGAGGAGGGAGAACCAGCTGAAGGTGTGTGTGTGTGTACGTGTGTGTGCGCGCGTGCGTGTATGCATGCTGTGTACATACATTTGTGAATGTTTTTTATACATGTGCATATCTCCAGCAAAAATAAATACACTGAGAATATGGAGTATTTTTACCTTTTTAACTGTGTGTGTGTGTGTGTGTGTGTGTGTGTTATATTGTGGAGTGTCAGGCTGCATCAGGCACTATGCTTGTGGTTCTGGAGGAGGCGGAGAGACTCCTGGAGCTGTTCTGGAGAGTAACTCTGCCGTCAGGAGACCTCACACACACACTGCAGGTAACACACACACAGTGGACAACACAAAGTTCTGCAGAATTAGGTAGCTTCTGTTTATATAAGACTAATTGCCCCCCATGTGCCCCTGGTACAGGAGGAGGTGTTGAGGAGTGAGGTGTCTCGATTACAGAGCTGGCTGTCTCAGCAGGAGCGGATGCTCACAGGAGCAGTCAAACGACTGCGATCCACCAACCAGCTTCGAGAAGGCATGGAACACATCATCATCGACCAATGTACGGAACACACACACACACACACACACACACACACCTAAAATCGCCTAGAGAGGCCATGAAGGTCCTCATTGACCTGCAGACAGCACCCACCCACACTGAAGGAGTTTAGTGTTTGCCTCCAGTCTGGTGTTGTGCACAGCCTTACTAACTCCTCTCTCCTCTTAGTGTCCATGACTCACGGGGTGCTGAAGAAAGCCAGAGAAAACCTGGAGGTGAGTTTGTGCTCTGCCACTGTGACCCCTCACACCTACATGACCTTTCACCCCTACATGACACCTCACCCCTATAGAAGCCCCTCACCCCTACAGAGACTCTTCACCCCAGAGAAGCCGCTCAGCTTTCTGCCGTAGACCGACTCAGACCACTGCTCTTTATTTTTATCTTTATTTCATTTCTGTAAGTAACACATTCAATGAGCTTTGGGCAACTCACCACTTTATGTATGAACAGTCAAGTAGTGCTGGAGCCCAGGATTATTTTGGTCAACCAGCAAATAAACGGACTAAGTGGAATAGCACCAGCGCGAGTACGAGTCAGTGATTCACCTCTCCTCTGTGTGCTTCGTGTTTCACTCGCCTGTTAACTGTCCAAGTTCACTTCTATCTGGGTCAGAGCGGATATTTAAGGTTGAACTAACTCCGAAAAGCAAGCAATACAAGCATAGAATTTGACTGAATTGATCTGTTTTTATGGATCGGTCACATTGTCCCCGATACCCGATCTAGAATTTTTTCAGATATTAATATCGGAATCGGTGCATCCCTAATATTGACACATGTGCACGTTTTACTTCCAAGCTCCGCACCCCCCACCTAGGGGGCGCGCCCTCCACTTTGGGAACCACTGCTCTATAGTACGAAGTGTACAGTTATACAGCTGTATACAGCAACTCTAGTTGAGATGTAGTGGGTAGGGTATGTGTTAAATACATGTAGCATATATGGAACAGACGTGGAGTATGATGGCATTATTAGTGACATCTCGTGTGTAACTTTTCTGTTATAGTCTAATTATGGCAGCATTTTGGGGCTAGAAGGCCTTTGAGTAGTGTGTGTGTGTGTGTGTGTGTGTGCGTGCATGAGGGGGTGTTTTTCTTTGTTTTTGCATGACATTCACAGCATGTGAATTCCTGAGATTCCTCACACACACACACACACACACACACACACACACACACACACACACACACACACACACACACACAACCCTGGCTTCCGTACAGCTCACTTAGCAAAGAAACAGTGCCTGACCACCTTCTTCACATCTTTGGTTCTAACTTCAGTGGATCGTGCATGTCCATATAAGTTTGGCTGCACTCCGAGAGCCGGACCATCACACCGCACCGCTGTTCACAGATAGCATGCGTATAGGTGTTGGTATGGAGCCCTTTGGTTGTGCCCTGATTCCTTGGAAACTCATTCTTTCATTCCTCTACTAGGAAATCACCCTGGATGCCCAGTGAGTGGTCAGTCAGCAGGCCCCTCCCCCTGGATGGACTCCACTGAGGATCAGTCAGCACGCTGACTTAATATGTACATAAATGGCTTTCACAAATATTCTTGCTTGTCTTCTTGCCTGTTAAAAGGTACTCTGATGCAGTTCTACAGACACAAATTTGCACACTGAAAAATGAATTTGCACACTGATCATAAAATATAGATTTTGCTCAAGGGATATAAAAGAACTTTTAAACTAGTAATTGCTGCGGTTAAAAAAAGGATTTTCTTCTGTAAATATTTAATGTCGTTTAGTTTTGTATTTAATGCCATTTTCTTTTAATGGTTTTGACTGAGCCTCCAAATGTGTAACTGGCTGTTAGACTTTCTGATTGGGAGACCACAGGCAGTACGGGTCGGCAGCAACTCATCCAGTACCATCGTGCTTAACACAGGGGTGCCTCAAGGATGCGTACTGAGCCCCCTTCTATTCACTCTGCTGACACACGACTGCACACCAACATACAGCTCCAACTTCTTCTTTAAGTTTGAGGATGATACAACTGTGGTGGGTCTCATCAACAACAACGACGACGAGACAAATTACAGAAGTGAGGTGAGCCGCCTGGCCGGGGGGTGTGGTCACAACAACCTATCTCTGAATGTGGAAAAGACAAAGGAGATAGTTGTGGACTTCAGGAAATTGCCCTCCCAGCATGCTCCTCTGAACATCAATGGTACTGCTGTGGAGAAAGTGAGCAGCACCAAGTTCCTGGGTGTAGACATCTCAGAGGACCTGTCCTGGAGTAAGAACACCACATCTCTAGCCAAGAAAGTACCAGCGCCTGTACTTTCTCTGCAAGCTGAGAAGAGCCAGTGCTCCATCCTCCATCATGTGCACCTTCTATAGGGGAGCCATCGAGAGCGTCATGACCAGCTGCATCACAGTGTGGTACGGCACCTGCACAGCATCCTGTCGCAAGTCCCTCCAGCACATTGTGAGAGCAGCTGAGAGGATCGTGGGCACCACTCCCTTCTCTACAAGACCTTCACAACTCCCGCCTCACTCTAAAGGCCCTAAACATAGCGGGTGATCAGACACACCCCATGTACAGCTACTTCAACCTACTGCCATCAGGGAGGAGACTACGAAGTCTACAAGCCAGAACCAGTAAGCAGAGGGACAGCTTTGTTCACCAGGCAGTCAGGAGGATCAACTCACTCCCTGCTCTTCCACTCTTTTATCCTTAATAAACAAGACACATTTCAAAATCAACAACAACACTCAAGTTCAACAAAGAACTCTAAACTGAGATTAACTATTTCTACACCCATCACTGTAGTCTAACGCTCACTCAATTTGCACTCCTGTTACATTTGCACATTATATTTATAATTCATTGTATACGTTCACTTTAATCCTAATTACACCAGATTCCTCATACATTCACTTTGCACATACAGTATGTTTACCTACTGCTGCATACGCCACTTGGAATGTAAATGTCAGAGACCTTCTATTTATTTTATTATATATATATATTAGGGGTGGGACACGATTAAAAAAGTTAATCGAATTAATTTGAAGCGTTGTCATTAATTAATTGAAATTAATCGCATTTCGGTATTTAACATGAGAAATATTAATTTAAGTTTGAATGATGAATGAATCAATGAACATAAGCATAAACCTCAACATCTTGTTTATTTTTCCACCAGTCTACTACATAGACCAATAGATGAGTGCAGAAAACAGAGCAAACAGTATTCAGAACACTGAAAATTCTGACCAAAAATATAGTTTAATTTTGGGAGTTTTGCTTAGGATATAGTAAGAATAAGAAGTAAATCAGAAGATGTTTTAAATACCATATTAGATTTTTTTAATTTGCCAGGCCTCTGCCACAGCGATAAAGTCCTCTACACAGGCATCTCCATAGTGCCTAGAAGTGTCTTCTGCATGTTCAAAGCAAATGACTGGATCTTCCATTCATCATCTATAATATGAGCTGTCACACCAAGATAATTCTTGTTGCTAACAGAGGTCCAGTGATCCCCAGTCAGAGCCACATTACGCTCTTCACAATAACCTGTTTTACTTCCCTTTCCTCATCATACAGCTGCTGCATTTTCTTCAACATTGTCTTTCTGGATGGCAGTTCGTAACTTGCATCAGTTGACGCAATTTGCAGCACTCCTACATAAACCGTAGCGCTCGACACCGAACGGCGGACTCTGACATTTTGTTTCCTAATTTGAACCAGAGGTGGGACCAAGTCAGTGTTTTGCAAGTCTCAAATAAGTCCAAGTCTTTATCCTCAAGTCCCGAGTCAAGTCTCAAGCAAAGACAGTCAACTCAAGTCAAGTCTCGAGTCAAGACAGGCAACCGTCAAGTCAAGTCCCAAGTCTGAAACTTGGAATTTCAAGTCCTTTCGAGTCTTTTTTTTTTTACAGGCATCAACGCTTTACGAATGCTACGCTGATGCGTTTCTTTACTCGTTTTGTTGGTGTCCGCCAGCCAAAAGATGACAGATCGTTTACATTTTATCTTCTCCTAATTACATAAATGTACTTAAACAAGAATATTTCGTTACATCATTTTACACGAAAATAGCAAGCTTCATCATAAGCAAGATGCTGTCATTACGAATGGTTATTCTAAACATTTGGATAAAATGTTTAAATATAGACTAATAAAAGGTTAGGGTTATTTTTTCATTGTTTTCTGTTATTGTGGGCTCACGGTGTACTATTGTTACCTGGAGATTCAGTGGGGTCACATATTCTGATGGCTGCCGTCAGAATTGGTGACCCCAGTTAAAAAGGCTCACCTGTACATCCCATTCATGATTTCTTTGTTGGCTGCAATGGTGAGGGGATGGTAAATCTTGTTTACGTAATTAAGAGACGATAAAATGTAAATATAAACATGTCATATTTTGGCTCGTGGACACCAACAAAACGAGTAAAGAAAGTGCATCAGCGTAGTTTACGTAAAGCGTTTGTGCCTCTGAACAGAAACTGTGAAATAGCGCCCCCTGTGGTCACAAAACTCGACGGTCACAGAATCTGGTGTAACACAGGTCTGCGTCAGAAGGACGGAAATGAAATTAATGGGGCGCACTTTATAAATATTAATATGCGTTTTAAAATTTAGATTTGGGGTAAAAAAAAATCAAGTCTTTGCAAGTAAACAGGTTCAGGTCCAATTCAAGTCCAAAGTTATTGGTGTAAAAGTCCAAGTCAAGTCTAAGGGCGTACTCACACTAGGCTCTGTGATCCGGGCCCGGGCACGGTTGCCTGCCGAAGCACGGTTCGCTTGGCTAGTGTGAGCGCTCCAACCGTGCCCGGGCCCGGATCAGTTAACCGTGCTCGGGCCCGCTTGAAGAGGTGGGCCAGGGCACGATTCATGTGGACTCGGGCACGGTTCGCTTCTAGTGTGAGCGCTATCCGTGCCCGGGCCCGCTTGGTGCCTCGTGTGATTGGTTCATTTCGCTGGAACTCAAACATGACGTCAGTGATGCGATGCTCACGTTAAACAGTCATAGCGGCAAAGCGATTAGCAGACAATCGTTGTGTTAAATTATCGATAAATCTGTGCTTGCACCGTGTTTCTGCACTCCCAAAACGACTCCAAAAATACAATAAAAAGAGAATCGTGAACTCCATAGTGTTGTGCGAGCGCGCTTTTTTTCCAAATAAAGCGGCGTTGTGATGACGTAACCGTGCTCGGGCCGGGTTGCTGAAGCCAGTGTGAGTGCAGGCCAGAGGGGGAGTGGGGAGGGGGGATAACCGGGCCCCAGCACGGAACCAGCAAACCGTGCCTAGTGTGAGTACGCCCTAAGTCTCTGAATATTTTTTCAAGTCAAGTCAAAAGTCTTAATATTAATGACTCGAGTCTGACTCGAGTCCAAGTCATGTGACTCGAGTCCCCACCTCTGATTTGAACCCCAACATGTGGTCGAGTGTTGACTGGCAACACTGCTCGTACTAGGAATACATTTAGCAGCCAAGTTATCATTACTGACCTGCGCGTAACATGTTTTGCGTTGAGGTGGTAACGAAGGGTGGAAGTGCTCCTGTGATAAGCAAACTCCTTCCTGCATAAAGTGCAAATAACACTATTTGTGTTTGTACTTCCATCTGGAAGTTTCTTATATTTAAATTTCCCATCCACCAGCGTAACCTCTTCAGTCATCTCCACCATGCTCATCTTATTGTACATCCATATAATCTGTATGTCTGGAACTCGTGCACCGAGAAACATTCCACGGTGCAAAAGTGTCTCATGCGTTAATCTTTTTAGTTCGTTAATTTCCCTGTAATTAATTAATCGAAATTAACACGTTAAAGTCCCACCACTAATATATATATATATATATATATATATATATATATGACACTTGTCATGGTGACTATAGATATATATTGTTCTGTGATTGTTATTCTCTGTTGACATATTCTGAGGTAACTGCAAATTACATTCTGCACAGTTACCTCAGAATATGTCAACAGAAAAAAACAATCATAGAACAATATATATCTAGTCACCATGACAAGTGTTAGTATTTCAAAGTGCATGTTAAACCTGATGTGATTCGCTAAAATCTGTGCTCCTTATTTAAAAGGACTTCTGAGTTTAAGGATTTAGCTTTCTGCTAATTCAAAATGTTAAAAACATTTGACTTTCTTCCTCTCTCTTTCATTTAAAGTGCAGGCACAGTAAGAAATGCACAAACATCTCCATCTTCAAGTAGAATCCATGTTGGGCTTTATTTTGGTCTGGAGGTCTGGCTGGCAGCTCTCAGGTGATCGGGAGGTTCTTCACAAACTCGTTTAGGCTCTTGCGGATATTGGAAGATTGGTAACCAGCGCAGTCCAGCAGTGCCAGACCCATGTGGGCATGAAGGGCTTGGCATAGGTGGACAGTGGACCCCTCACGCTTCCACCCCTGCCGTGGACCGTACCACTGTTGCTGGAGGTCCCCAGGAGGTACCAGAGCAGAGGGAGCACCTTCTGCTCAACCAGTTGTGGCTTGCAGGGGTAGAGTTCCCTAACCAGCTCTATAAAAAGAACATTTAAAAGGAACAAAGATAAATAAATCAAGGATACACTTGGGTGAAATCTTCACATACATTGTAAAACAAGCTCACACTAACAATGGACATGACTGCCCTCCCTCTACTCTGGAGCATCTGAGCTTTTGATATTTCTTCAGATGTGCCAGCATTTAATGTTCTCCAACGTATGACCCCCCCATACAGATCACTTCTGAAAGTTGCTGAAAACATTCAAAATCAATTCAGTTCAAATGAGTTACCGGGAACATGTTGCCCATGACCATATATGGGTTGTCCTTGCAGTCGGCCACCAGCTGATCAATGCGCTCCCTGAAGTCCTCAAGGACACCACCGCCATGCGGGACACGACAGAGCGCAGGTTCCGCACCTGCAGGAAAGACGACGTTCCTGCAGGTCTGATGGGAAGGAGGTTCACGGATAAGCGGTAAGGTAAGGTTCTCAGGAAACAGCAGAGGAGCATTTGCCGAGGTCAGCCGTTACCTTTCAGAGGTGCCGCGTCGTCTGGGCTCACGTCCCTCACCGTGTGCCTAAGGCTGCGCTTCATTCGCTGCGTGTTCTGCCGCTCCGACTATGCGGCTGGAGCTTCTTGTTGCTCCAGACGAGGCTGACACATCTTATCTCTTCGCATTCCTAGACACCTTTGTCCTCTCCTGGGAATACATACATACAAATCACCACAAAACATGGAGTGATGATATTGAAGTCCACATGTTGCTTCATACTTTGATTCTATCCCAAAAGTTTCAAGCTTTAAAAGTTTTGTGAATGAGCTTTGTTTAGTGAGTAAACATGGGGCATAGTGGCTGAATGGGATAAAAAACCCTCATCATGTATCCAAACATGAATCGCTACCTTGGATTTCAGAGTGTGGACAGTGTTCCTGATGGTTGCCAGGTCTTTGGCAGGGATGCACTTTTCCACCATCTTATCAAAGTCATGGTGGGAGGACAGGAACAGCAGCATACGCCGGCCAAAGCACCTGAGACGAGGAACAGACCCCAAAACAGGAGAGAACCGTGAGTGAGGGATCCAATACTCACAGCACACCGACCATTTATCTTACAGCACACAATTTTACAAGGACGTCTGTGTCTAGAAAACACGATAGTCCTTCTATTACTCTGCAATTTACCAGCATTTGCTGACTTCAGAGTATCAGACTAGGAGACTAAAAGAATCAGCAAAAGATTACTATCTGGGAAACTGAATAAGCTTTGTAGAATTCTCGTTCTGATCCCAGTACTAACCTGGTTTCTTGGGAAGCGTCCTGTGCCAACTTGGAGACTGCAGGAATAATTCGCGCTGTGACGTCTTTCGCCCCAGACAATAAGCGGCCAGCACCAATCTTCTCTACCAAAGTAGCCAAGTGCCGAGCAGTACACTTTCTTACTGCAGCATTCAGATGACTTTTGAGGAAAACAGAAGGAAAAAAATTAGGGGATTCAAAAAAAGAAGGTAATAACTATTAATCCATCCAATCAATGTATACAGTACAACTTTTAGCTTCTATAAAGAAACTTAATGATCTAAGTGCACAATCAAATGATCATATTCTATTTGATGGCTTAGTTTGCACCAGTTAGTGTCCATCTGTATTTTTGAAACAGAAAATGTTTGTATGTCCTCTGTGCGCTAGCTAACTAGCCTATTCTTTAAGCAGTGTGAAGGGCAGTTTGGATCAGCAGAGCGGAGGTGGAATGCAATAAAAAGAATTTCTAAGAGGATAAATAACTAAAAATATTGATTATAGGCCAGGGCAATATTTTGAAAGAACAATGGAGAAGTAAAAACAGCAGCCAAAATCAGTGCTGTGTTAGCTTCTTGTGACTGTTGTTGCTATCTGAAAGCCACAGTTTAAAGCTCACTGCATGCTAACTGACCAGAGTCCTCCAGCGAGAAGGGCGTTCATGCTCCGAATGGGGGTGCAGTTCTGCACCATGCTGTCCAGAGCTGTGTCCACGTCCTGCCTGATGAAGGCATTGGACTCCGCTGCTTTGTGGAGGAGGACCTTAGCTGTAGCCTCCACTTCCTGGTCCATCCCTTTTTGCAGGCTGGAGTACAACTCCCTCAAGGACACCACCGCCATGCGGGACACGGCAGAGCGCAGGTTCCGCACCTGCAGGAAAGACGACGTTCCAGCTCGTTTCAGCCACATCTAACACTGCCACCGCCATCGTAATAAGTATAATCCAACACTGCAATGTGTTATGTAGGCGGAAATACCTTAATCACTAATTACAGTTAGATATGCCATCTGAATTTCAATTAGATGAGAAATGTTTTTATAAAAAACGAATTTCAAAGTACTACGCTAACTCTGACTTGACTTTGTCAGCAACATCACCTGTAATGTGTACATGCTGATGGTGTCTGCCAATTTTAGAATTCAGACAGATACACAGTCAGCAAATGTAGTGGCTTACCTCTTGAATAAGAATAATACAGACATCATGACGCCTGCTGCCAAGCACATCAGAGTGATTCTGAGCCAATCTACGGATGAACATCAACCCTTCAATTTTCTTCTCCCTGTATGAAGATATTGGACATAGACACACACTGTAACCATCGGCTACTGAAAGAAAAAAATGCTACAAGAAAAGGGACAAAGAGGAAAAAACTTCTCTAAATACATGCATACTTACCATATATGCAGAACACCATAAATGACTTGCTGTTTAACCTGCCCTAGCCAAATGCTTCAGAATTTTGCAGGTGTGACTTACCAGTCATCAGAGCTAAGCAGTCTGAAGCTCTGAGCGAGAGCGAGGTCTGGATTGGAGAAGGGCCGTAAAGTCTGCTGCTCGTGGGGATCCTTCGTGGGAGTTCCTGGTTTGAGTTCATCTAGAGAGGAATACCAGAACCCAAACAAACTGACTAGGACTTTTAGGTCTACCAGCTCAACTTTGGTTCAAATCAGCTTGAAGACTGACTGCAAAACATTATTCAATGTGGTAAACTAGATTTAAAACATTGTTGTGTAATGCAGTGTTAACAGCAAAGCAATTTACATGCAAGTGCAGTGATCACACATGAAGCGCTGAAGAGCAGGCAACACTCACCAGAGTCACGTGGTCTGATCAGTCTGATAGCTCGTCTGCGTCGTGGCAGCATGTTTGTAGTAGGGACAGCCGTGGGGGGGCTGGGATGAAGCGGAGGACTCAAACTTTTGACGGGACTTCTGGGGGTGCGTGCGTTGCTGGGGCTCGAAGGCAAATCATCCAGGAGGACACCAGTCTTAGTCTGGGCTGGAAGACAACTGTTCAGCTGCAGGTCTGATGGGAAGGAGATTCACGGGTAAGCGGTAAGGTAAGGTTCTCAGGAAACAGCAGGGGAGCGTTTGTCGAGGTCAGCCGTTACCTTTCAGAGGTGCCGCGTCGTCTGGGCTCACGTCCCTCACCGTGTGCCTAAGGCTGCGCTTCATTCGCTGCGTGTTCTGCCGCTCCGCCTGTGTGGCTGGAGCTTCTTGCTGCTCCAGACGAGGCTGACGCATCTTATATCTTGCAATCCTAGACACCTTTGTCCTCTCCTGGGAATACACACATACGAATTACCACAAAACATGGAGTGATGATATGGAAGTCCACATGTTGCTTCATACTTTGATTCTATCCCAAAGGTTTCAAGCCGGTTCATTTTGAACCATGCTCTGTCCTTTAACTACTGGGTCTGGGACTACAATGTGCATGCCTTACTGTAAATACAATGTGTGGTGCCACGCACTGCCCAGTACTTTAGTATTTGTTTACAATATAATGTCTACCATCACAGTTTAGTTGTTTTTTTAATTGCAGTCTGTTTCACCTAAAAGTTTTGTGAATAAGCTTTGTTTGGTGAGTAAACATGGGGCATAGTGGCTGAATGGGATAAAAAATTCCTCATCATGTATCTAAACATGAATCTCCACCTTGGATTTCAGAGTGAGGACAGTGTCCCTGATGGTTGCCAGGTCTTTGGCAGGGATGTACTTTTCCACCATCTTATCAAAGTCATGGTGGGAGGACAGGAACAGCAGCATACGCCGGCCCAAGCGCCTGAGACGAGGAACAGACCCCAAAACAGGAGAGAACCGTGAGTGAGGGATCCAATACTCACAGCACACCGACCATTTATCTTACAGCACACAATTTTACAAGGACGTCTGTGTCTAGAAAACACGATAGTCCTTCTATTACTCTGCAATTTACCAGCATTTGCTGACTTTAGAGTATCAGATTAGGAGAGTAAAAGAATCAGCAAAAGATTACTATCTGGGAAACTGAACAAGCTTTGTAGAATTCTCGTTCTGATCACAGTACTAACCTGGTTTCTTGGGAAGAGTCCTGTGCCAACTTGGAGACTGCAGGAATAATTCGCTCTGCACCAATCTTCTCTACCAAAGTAGCCAAGTGCCGAGCAGTACACTTTCTTACTGCAGCATTCAGATGACTTTTGAGGAAAACAGAAGGAAAAAAATTAGGGCATTCAAAAAAAGAAGGTAATAACTATTAATCCATCCAATCAATGTATACAGTACAACTTTTAGCTTCTATAAAGAAACTTAATACACTTATGTGTGATCTACGTGCACAATCAAATGATCGTATTCTATTCGATGGCTTAGTTTGCACCAGTTAGTTTACATATGTAGTTTTTTAAACAGAAAATGTTTGTATGTCCTCTGTAAGCTAGCTAACTAGCCTATTCTTTAAGAGGTGTGAAGGGCAGTTTGAATCAGCAGAGCGGAGATGGAACGCAATAAAAATAATATTTAAGAGGATAAATACCTAAAAATATTGATTATAGGCCAGGGCAATATTTTGAAAGAACAATGGAGAAGTAAAAACAGAAGCCAAAATCAGTGCTGTGTTAGCTTCTTGTGCCTGTTGTTGCTATCTGAAAGCCACAGTTTAAAGCTCACTGCAGGCTAACTGACCAGAGTCCTCCAGCGAGAAGGGCGTTCATGCTCCGAATGGGGGTGCAGTTCTGCACCATGCTGTCCAGAGCTGTGTCCACGTCCTGCCTGATGAAGCCATTGGACTCCGCTGCTTTGTGGAGGAGGACCTTAGCTGTAGCCTCCACTTCCTGGTCCATCCCTTTTTGCAGGCTGGAGTACAATTCCCTCAAGGACACCACAGCCATGCGGGACACGGCAGAGCGCAGGTGCAGCACCTGCAGGAAAGACGACGTTCCAGCTTGTTTCAGCCACATCCAACACTGCCACCGCCATCGTAATAAGTATAATCCACCACTGCAATGTGTTATGTAGGCCTAAATACCTTGTATTGGAGACAGCTAAATGCTATTTCACTGTGACACCCAAAAGGGAATCCTTTGCCTAGAACTGAGCGACTGACTCACCCAGATTTCTTTGATGGTATGTAAAGATAAACACTGATTCTTTACAACAGCAACAGGCCCCAAAGGACCCACATCCACAATGGTGTTTACCTCCCAAAAGCCTACAATGCTGACCTTATGATCTCCTGAGCTTGGGAGAGAGGCCATCTAAGAGAGGCTGGTCAAAACCAACCTTCGTGGGAGGACACTGGGACCACAGTCAGGAAGGACCATAAAACTCTAAATTCCAACCTTATCTGATTGCCCACAGTTTAAACCCACTCTACGTCCTGTGTTATAATCCAGAGCTGAAGATACAAATATTTCAGAGATCTCTGTAACTCCAAATCTGAACTGTACACAGAATTGGGATTCAGCCTACAGGAACCAGCTCGGCTAATGCAGTCTAGAGACACCGAACTTGACTACCTTCCATACAAAGAAAAATTAATTATTCTTGAAACCAGTATTCAGCTTTCCAGCCTTAAGAACAAAGGACCACAAGACCATTTAAATGTGAACACTGTGCCATGTGGTTGACAAAGACACAACTTATGATCTTTCATGTATTCAGTATTAAGTGATCTTATTGGAATACGTGTTACTGTATAAAAACACCACATTGATGCATATCTATGTATTAGTTTGTATGTTACTCATCGAATGTAATCATTCTCATGTGTGCTTAGGTGACCTCACATTCATGCCTGTCTGTGCATTGTGTGTCATTTGTTGTCCAAAAGTGGAAATTGAGAATGGCTCAATGTGTAGACTAATAGAACCAAATTAATTCTTGTTTAGGCAGAGTATGTAAGACAATTTATTTAGGAATAGTTTACTTTGTCTTAGAATTGTGTTAATCTGTCTTCTTTGGTTAAGTCATTAACTAGACCTGGAAAGACGGGCACTCCTCGCTTCCCCTCTCTCTCTCACTCTCTCTCTCTCTCTCACACTCTCTCTCTCTCTCACACTCTCTCTCTCTCTCACACTCTCTCTCTCTCTCTCTCTCTCTCTCTCTATTTCTCTCCCCTGTCTGGGCAAAGGTCATGAATATTCATTAATAAAGGCCAATGGTCAATGGCCTGATGAACATAAAAGCGCCTTACAATTACGCCCCTAAAACTTGTTTTAAAAGCCCTAGCTCGAAGCGAAACAACGAGCTTGGCAGCCTGGTAATTTGGGAAGACTTGGAGAACTTCGCCAGACTCGCCGAGACTCAAAGACTTGAACACGCCAAACCATCGCAACTGTTTGATGGACTCACGCCGAACACCGCAGTGTCCAGTAGAGCGATGCCAAGAGACCGCAACTAAAGCTCTCACCGAGTCCCACAGAAGATTCTTCTTTATTTTATTTTATTTTCTTTATTCTACGTTTCGTCGTCAAAAGTACTTTTATTTCGTCTAGTCGTTCAAGTCAAGCTCATCTTCTTTCTCAGTCAAGTATCTGTACAAGTTTGTCTGCGCCCTCCAGCTGCGACTGTGACGTCACCGCTAAGTTTCCGCGACTCGAGCCGTCTCACGTGACCTGCTCCGCAGACCTCAGCTGCCTGAAGGAACGAACCGTGAACGCGCACCGGTTGGTCCGCATAACCACGCCTCTTCTTCGAAGTAAGACGCTCGGTTCATGTGCTGTTTTGGGGTTGCCAGCTTCTATCTCTCCCGGAGTCCAAAATAGTAAATACTGTTGCCATTAACCTGCCCAAACTTCCTCTTTCTTCTTTTCTATTCTCTCTCTAAAGACCTTGTGTCCGTCACTGGGTCCTACGCTAGTTAGGCAAGCTTAAGGATAGTCATATAATCCATTTAAACCTCATGACCGTCGATAACTATCATTCGCTGTTATTGTTTAATTTTATATTCTTTGTTGTTCACTATTATATCCTTGGTTTAGATTAGGAAATTCACATATAGGTTTAATTTCCATTTGAGCCAAATCATTCATATGCTTTGTATAAATTGTAACATTAACCATTTAATAAATGTGGACATTTATTCATCTGGTCACGGTGGTAAATGCATATTTTGGTCGATGGTATTAGGTCACTGCGCGGAACCAGAACTTAACCCTTTAGTAATGAGACTGATCAAACCATATTCCACCTCACTCCGTTATCACAATACTGGTTCCTGAGCAATCAGGATGGTGCCCCGTTCATAATCCATAAACTAACATATGTATCCGCTACAACCTTAATCACTAATTAGTTAGATATGCCATCTGAATTTCAATTAAATGAGAAATGTTTTTATAAAAAAGGAATTTCAAAGTACCATGCTAACTCTGACTAAAATTGGCTGACTTTGTCAGCAACATCACCTGTAATATGTACATGCTGATGGTGTCTGCCAATTTTAGAATTCAGACAGATACACAGTCAGCAAATCTAGTGGCTTACCTCTTGAATAAGAATAATGCAGACATCATGAAGCCTGCTGCCAAGCACATCAGCATGATATTGAGCCAATCTACGGATGGACATCAATCCTTCAATTTTCTTCTCCCTGTATGAAGATATTGGACATAGACACACACTGTAACCATCGGCTACTGAAAGAAAAAAATGCTACAAGAAAAGGGACAAAGAGGAAAAAACTTCTCTAAATACATGCATACTTACCATATATGCAGAACACCATAAATGACTTGCTGTTTAACCTGCCCTAGCCAAATGCTTCAGAATTTTGCAGGTGTGACTTACCAGTCATCAGAGCTAAGCAGTCTGAAGCTCTGAGCGAGAGCGAGGTCTGGTTTGGAGAAGGGCCCTAAAGTCTGCTGCTCGTGGGGATCCTTCCTGGGAGTTCCTGGTTTGAGTTCATCTAGAGAGGAATAAAAGAACCCAAACAAACTGACTAGGACTTTTAGGGCTACCAGCTCAACTTTGGTTCAAATCAGCTTGAAGACTGCAAAACATTATTCAACATGGAGAACTAGATTTAAAACATTGTTGTGTAATGCAGTGTTAACAGCAAATCAATTCCAACCTCTGCCAACTACTCCTTCACACATGTCCTCAGCAGGGGACGCCCTGGTGCGTTGCACTTGAGATCCTGAAAAGCACAATACATATTAACACGTACTCCATCAAAAATCCCAAATATAACTTCTGGTTTCATAGTGGTTTCTTCATGGTGCAGAAAAACATGTCCATGGGTGCAGGCATAGCAATGTACAAGAGGATCAGCAGGGCCTTTTTGTTTGTAGTATAGGGCTTTCAAAGCAGTTTTTACTTTTTTAATACTTTTTTTTTTTACTTTTTTTGTTGTTGGTGGTGCAGCAAATGATTTGGATGCAATTTCCAGGAGATCAAAAGAGTGAGCTCACCTTTGGCAGGCCTGAATGCACGGAGAGGCTCTCGGCCAGAAGGTTTGGGGAGTGGAGGCAACTTTGTGAAGGTGGGCGGAGAAGGCCTCATCAGTCCTGACGAGGTGACTGTCGTGCGTGAAGTGAGCACAGGCAGTGGGAAACACCTGCTGGAGTCAACTTCACCTGCATGGGTGAATAAGGACATTAGCAGAAATTAACTCACCATAACATTTCTCAGTGCCTTAGTACTACGTTGCATATGTTTCTTTATCTGAAAGTGCCACTGAAATATGATTCAAGCAAGATGGACGGAGAACGGCAACTTCTCATATGCATCTTGCTACAATTCATGTAATGGCAGCACAATGAAGTAGTACTGAATAACTGATAGCAGGGCATCCGTGAGCCCAGAAACAGGAAGACATTTATCAGAGCTTCAGTAAATGTGTGACCCAGTTTTAGTTTAGCTTAGTTATGATTCAATTTAATTATTTCGGCACAATTCAGAATTATTTTAATTCTGATACTGAAGTGCCAAACTACAGTACCGCCTAGCTCTGCTAATGGCCAACACATCTCGCCTCTGCTAGACACTGTTCCATTACTGAGTGAAACCATGTCAGATGAAGATCATCAAATTTGAGTATTTTGTACATTTAACAAGTGGTGACTATAAATGATCTAAGTATATGCAAATTTTTTGGTTAAAATTAAATTCATGTAGTATGTATGACACCACAAAATTAGGTCTGCTCATCACTTTACCACTGACGTGGGAACAAGTGCAAGACAAGCTTAGTGCAAGACGAAATTAACTTAACCGGGCACCCAAATAACCGGCCATGCCTCACTGTGTGTGCCTAGTATGTTCTTAGCAACGTAGCCATGCGCTCACCAGTACTGTCCCTCCACGGGTCCGGGTCTCTGCACCGAGGGCTCGTGTCTCGCTTGTGTAGTCTACGATGCAGAGTGGGAGTGAGCTGCACTCCCGGAAGAGTGACCAGAGGGTAGGAGGGCAGTAGGAACGACCCGGGGGGGTTCCCAGGCAGCAAGCGGCTGGATTTGGGCAAACCTGCATGGGAAAGGGCATCCATGATCATGAGTTTAGCTCCGCTCATTTGACACCTGAGTGAAGTTTCTGACTAACTGATCTCCTTGTTCCCAAATATCGTTTTTACCAATACCAAAACAAATTACGCAACATTATAAATTCTACATTTTGTACAGGTATTTCAATGACATATAAAGTAAAGCCAACATCAATAAGTCACCTCTACCAGCATCCCTGGGGTTAGCTGCTTCGAAGATGTCTGGGAGCAAGGGTTGAAGATGTCTGCCGCTCCGGTGAAATCTCCCCACTCTCTCTCTCTTCCACCCTGGAGAGTGGAGCTGGGGAGGCTCCACTGAACCTGGACATGAAACACAGACAGAACTGTAGAGGACACGTTCAATCTTCAGACCAGCATATGAAATTAAGACCTGCAGATCATACTGCATTTTAAATAACAATAATAGATTATGATAATCGATATTTTGGCATGGCTCAAATGTATATCAAGAGTAGCATTAAGTGGATAAACGAAATGTGCTAATGAATAGGAGCAATTTGAATAACATTTAAGAAAACTTAAATTCATAATCAAATCTGCAGATGGCAGTGAGGAGCAAAAGTGGCTATGGGAGAGTTGTGGAGAGCTGTGGAGAGCTGTGGATCGGAACAGCGCAGGCCTGGGGAGTGGGGTGCTGGCACAATCAACTGACTGCAATAAAACATTCAAGTCTAGTCTTGCTTGTAAGCTCACATTGTCCTTGCCAACAGAAGTGGGTACAAAGAAGTGCGTACCACTGCTTAACGCTGGCCAGGTGATACCCAATACTTAAAGAAGCCATGTTATATAGATTACAAAGATTAATAGATATATGCTTTGGCAGCAGTCCAGATGAGGTATCAGAAGCCAGCAAAGCAACATGACAATGTTTTGTTTAGACTGTTTGGGGGTGTACTAAAATAGTGATAAATGACATCTGTAATCCATATACATGTATTATCAGTATTATACTATGCTGGTATAATAATGATTCGAAGCATTATCACCTTAGACTAAACACAACCGCCTAGCAGATAACGAGTGTCACAGTACACCCACACTGTATGTGGGTCGTCAAGGTGCCCACTCTAATGTGCTCTACTCTACACCAAACATATCACAGCTAAAGTAATGAATGGAACATGAAATACATTAAATTCATATGTCTTCCTCTGGTCCATCTGGTTCATTCGTTTGTCTTCCCCTGTTTCTAATAAATACTGTCCCCATGTTTCATAATACAAATATGCAGTCATGGTCACTTGGCAGTCATGGTCCGGGTCTTGTGAGGGTCGTGGGTTCGATTCTCAGGCCTAAGGCCATGAGTGAGGTGCCTTTGAGCAAGGCACCTAACCACAACTGCTCCCCGGGCATGTGGTCTGTGCACCACAGCCCCCTAGTAATCACTAGTGTGTGTGTGTGTGTTCTAATTGCACAGATGGGTAAGAGAGGAGGACAAATTTCGATTGCGGTGCTGCAGAAAGTTGACGACCTCTTCGTACTATGCACTTCAGCATCAGCTGACCCTGCTACATCAGTTTACGTGGCCTACCACTTCGTGGCTGAGTTGCTGTTAATCGCAAACTCTTCCATTTCCTTATAATACAGCTGACTGTCGAATTTTAGGAGCGAGGAAATTTCACGACTGGATTTATTGCACAGGTGGCATATTGTCACAGTTCCACGCTGGAATTCACTGAGCTCCCGAGAGTGACCCATTCACAAATGTTTGTAAAAACAGTCCGCGTGCCTAGTAAAAATATCTTATCAATGTCTATATGAAAGAAGACAGTTATCGATGAAGAACCCACCAGCAGGCTGGAGGTAGACTGGATCCATCTGCCTCAGAACCTCGCCTTGAACATGGGGCTGAGCAAGGTGTCTCCGCCTCTCCATGTCAGGGCCTAAATGCAAAACACCAACCCAGGGCACAGAAGAAGCATGAGCGTGTACTGTTAAGATCATCAGGTCTATAAGAAGGGCTACAGTGCCATGTGAATTCATTACAATGTTGAAGAATATGTGATGTCATATTTTCTGATAAAACTGATGTTTTACTGGTCAGGTCATGTGCAGAAAGCTGATGGTTCTACACCTCTGCCAGACCTTACAAACAAATGTAATAAATGTTTTTTTCTACTTCATCATGCATGGTTATTTGGTTTGTTGAATACGCATGTAATCTTCAGTGTTACACAGTACCAGTGTGGAGTGGTCCTTCTACAGGCATGTAGACATGGCCGACATCTGAGGGTCCCGCCGTCCTTCTGTGAGGGAAGGGTGCTGGTCCACAGGGATCCGTGTGGATCACTGTCGCTTGGGGGTTGTAGGGCACACCTGAAAATCCCACAGCAGGTAAAGTGAAACCCAGCATGCCTCCCAGTGAGGCTCAAATGCCTTGTGTTTCCCAATGAACAAGTGATTATAACAAGGGCTATGGTGCCATGTGATGTCATTAGAATGTGGGGAGAATCCTTAAGAATTTGTGATGTCATGTTAGAAATCTGTTTCTTTTTAAAAATGTTTATTTTTATTTGCTTTTTCCATGGCCACATGAACAATGTTAAGATTTATGAAAATTGTGCTGAGTCAAAGAAATAACCCATGCTCCATTAATTATATTATCCTGTACACATGAAATACAGAGCTTGACAGTCATCAGTAGAATAAATATACATGTTATTTTTCTGAACCTTAAAAACCCACTATATAAATGTGTATATTTAACTTTTAATTATTATGAATAAGCCTATAGAATCCATACTCATAAGAATTAATATACTGTCTTACATAGAAGTATAAAATTATGTATAGTATATGAAAATTTATTTTTCTCACCACGAGTGGTAAAACCTGGTGTGTCTATGAAGTGGTTCTGTTCCTGTCCAGGCCTTGGCTGGTCAGTTCTCCTTTGGTAAAAACTCATTCTCCACCTGAAAAATAGAAAGAATAGAAAGAGAGAAAGATCTAGAAAAAATAGAGAGATTTGTTAGTTTTGTATGTATCGTAATTCACAGAGCAAAATGTCTTGCGACTTGTTCTGAGCTTTTCAGCATCAAAACTGAATCCAAACATTCCACCTTCCCAACCAAACATTCCAAAGTTGAGTATCACGTGATATCACAGTTTCCTATTTTTCTAACCAAAACACCAAATCAGCCAGGCTGCTACAATAACCTGATGCAGCCTGGCTTGTACCCAAAGGGTTCATACCAGAGACCGTTTATATTATATATATACATCAAAGAAATGAATAGAAACTAGCTAGCAGTGGTGCTAACGACAGCTAGCGTCGCCACAGCGGGCGGAAATTATCATACAGTTAAGCCCGCCCACTAAGAGGGAAGATATGATTGGTCAATTTTGCTGTCATTTGAAACTGGTATTGCGCTGATTGGCCTAGGTGCACGCATCACTTCCTCGTTTGGTGTCAGGATGGTACCATAGTTCCGGTTGGTATACGGAAGTGCCGATGTAATGGCCGAGTCTAAATTCACAAGGAGTTCCCGAAGTTTACCGTCAACGATGTGCGTCGTATTGTCAGAGCATCAAGTACAACGACACAGAGTAAACTTGAAAAGGGTTTCAAGTTCTACGTTTCATCCTACCTCTGCAATTTTGAAGGTAAGTGGCTGACGCTAGTTAGCTAGCTAGCCTGAGGTGGCAGTCTAATGAAGTGATGTTGTTTTTAGTAACGAACCAACCTGTCCTAGTACTAGAAATGCCTTTTAAAACATGTTTGTATTTCTGATGGAAGTATCAGGCAAAAGTAAGGCTAACGAGATAACAGTGAGGGCTCACTGCTACAGATCTATGAAGAAAACAGATACGCCACACCAGCTGAGAGTAGGACTGGTTAAAATGACACGAGTTCTGTTCAGTGTCACGTTCAAAGTTCTGTTGAACAAGTTCAAAAGTTAGTTCAACACAAGTTCAATCTTTTATCCTTGCTCTTACTTCACGTAAGCTGTGATAACCATAGGCATTGGTTTTTAAAGCTTACAATGGTAGCCAAATGCAGAGTAGCTGAGTGGGAATCATTAGCAGTCTATTTTGCCTATAGTAAACAAATGGGAGTTTATTTTACAGTTCGAGCTATTGTTATCTACCTCTATGACTCAAAAGCAGAATATAGTCCACCTCAGCTATTCTTCAAACTGCATTTTCTAAAATCTGTCAATCTGTCTTTCAAATCTTTCATCTTAACTTCTTTATTAACATGTGGCTTCAACACTTACACCTATTAACATATTCTGATAACACTCTTCAAGAAGCAGTTGAAGTAAAACCTGTTCTGTTGTAGGTGGTGGAAACAACAAAATAATATAAATATAAGTAGGCCTGTTTCACTCCTATGTGTAAGCATTTCATCTGGAGTGAAAATGAAGTTTACATCTAAAATATATTTAGTTTATAGTTGATTGAACCATGCACAACACTGTAGAATAGAAAGACAGTATAGCCAAGTGTTTTAAGAGTGATGCAAAACAGCACAAACGTTACATGAGACAATAGACAAGTGACATTCACCACTAACAACATGATGGGACAGATATTGCGCCTATTGACATTGCTGAAGTCTTCCTTTCAAGATATTAAATTTTGCCTCTTGTGTATTTCAGATGACATTACGTGATTCAATGCCAGTTGTGCTCATTAACAGCAACTGCTCTTGTGTTGCTGGTTGCATTGCTTTTCCAGACTGCTCATTATTCTGAATCTGGCATGTCTGTCGTACCTCCTGTCCTTTCATGCACACAGACAGAACAGAAGTAGCATAAACCACCAACAATGGTTTGTCATATTTCATTATTTAATGTTAGTTAATGTATCACAGTCATTTTACTAACACCATCTTTTAAATTAATAGGGGGTGAAGCCTGGACCCGTGGATGCCATGGTTGTCCTAAAGCCAAAACCAGGTGCTACTACAGCCAGTGGAGTTAGGTATGTAGTACCAAATTTAATAGGCAGATTACAGTGTGTGGTAAAAAAATAAATGCTTTTGATCATAAGGGGAGTATGATTTTGGTGAGGCCAATACAGATAAGTCACAAAAAAAACAAAACAGACATTTCAATCCTGTGAGGTAGTGACTATAACTTAGTTCATTGAGCACTTTAGTTTTGTCCTTAGTAGATATTTAGACATAACACTGCTTTAACTAGTGCTTTGTTTTGATAGTTTGACAACAGGCATGCCACTGTAAATAACTGGTTAATATTTACGGTGTGAGAAAGGGAAATTATGCCATCAAACAACTTGTTTTGTTTGATTCTCCTTATTACACGGTCAGGATTATATACAGATATACATGTCTCAGGATTATGTATAACTTGAGCATTATTTTAATGTCAGTGATAGCCTATCCATGTTCTGTATGCAAAATCTATTGTCATAAAATAAGCAAACGGGTCCAGGTTCCATTCTTGGGGTTCTTATGCCATGCACATTTTTTTTCCTCCATTTTAAAACACTTTTTTTACTCAGCCCCACCCACAATGATCTTAATTTGCTAAATAGGTCAATCAGGTTTTAGAAAAGGTAAAACACAACGTGTGATATAGGATCCCCAGGACTGGTATACGGAACCCCTGAATTAAACAAAGTCATTACTAATTTTGCTTACCCTCTTACAGATTGGATTTTCTGATTCATCTCCTGTTGTGCTGAGACACACATGCTGTTCACGTGTCGCAGACACTGCCCTATGCAACCGTATAGTGGCTTTGCTTTTTCAAACTGCACATTTTTCTCAGTGTGCCAGTTGTTCCCCCTGTGCACAGCTGTACTGAAACTGAACAGCGCTGGCACAAAACTTGGACAATCGTAAGTTTATAATAATCACACTAGATGAATGATCTAATTTAATGCACTTCTTCTTTCGGCTATTCTCTTTCAGGGGTCACCACAGTGGATCAAACTCCTCCATCTGGCCCTGTCCTGAGTGTCCTCCACTGATACACCAGCCACTCTCATATCCTCTACCACTGCATCCATAAACCTCCTTGCTCACCTGAGGCACTTCCTGATTCACAACCTCTACCTCTTCTAACCTTCTTTCCCTTTCATTCTCTTGATTCATCAGCTCCTCAAAATACTCCTTCCACCTTCCCAAGACACTCTCCTCACCAGACAACACATTTCCATCTTTATCCTTTATCATCCTAACCTGCTGCACATCCTGCCCATCACAGTTTCTCTGTCTGGCCAATCTGTACAGATCCTTTTCCCCTTCCTTAGTGTCCAACTTCTCATACAGCTTGCTATATGCCTTCTCTTTAGCTTCTGCCACTGCTCTCTTTGCCTTGCGACACATCTCCTTGTACCTCTGTCTACTTTCTTCATCTCGCTGAAAATCCCAATTCTTTTTAGCCAACCGCTTTCCTCTCAAACTTTCCTGAACGTCCTCATTCCACCACCACAACTCCTTGTCTATCTTACTCTGTCCTGAGGTCAAGTACCTTCCTAGCCACATCCCTCACTGCATTTGAAGTCTCATCCCAGGTATCCAGAACACCACCACCATTACCCAGTACCTGCCTCACCTCATCCCTGAATTTTACACCACAGTCCTCATCCTTTAACTTCCACCACCTGATCTTAGGTTCCGCTCTCACTCTCTTCCTCTTCTTCACCTCCAACATCATCCTACATATCACCATCCTATGCTGTTTAGCTACGCTCTCCCCAGGTAACACCTTGCTATCACTAACCTCTTTCAGGTTTCGTCTCCCACAGAGGATATAGTCGACCTGTGTGCATCGTCCACCACTCTTATATGTTACCCTGTTATCTTCCTTTATCTTAAAGTAAGTGTTAACTACAGCCATCCTTTTAGCAAAATCTACCACCATCTGTCCTTCTGTATTCCTTTCATTAACACCATATCTACCCAACACCTCCTCATCACCACTGTTCCCTCCACCAACATGTCCATTTAAATCTGCTCCAATAACCACTCTCTCTTCTTTAGGAACCTGCAAAACAACTTCATCTGACTCTCTCCAGAATTCTTTTTTCTCCTCCACATCACAACCTACCTGAGGAGCATAAGTACTGATGACATTCATCATCACCCCATCAATCTCCAACTTTACACAGATCACCCTGTCACTTACTCGCTTTACCTCCACTACACTCTTACTAAATTCATCCTTCAGGATTACCCCTACTCCATTTCTCTTCCTGTCTACACCATGATAGAAGAGTTTGAAGCCACCACCAATGCTCCTGGCCTTGCTCCCCTTCCACATGGTCTCCTGTACACACAGTATATCTATCTTCCTCCTGTCCATCGCATCAGCTAGCTCTCTCCCTTTACCTGTCATAGAGCCCACATTCAACGTACCAACTCTAACCTCCACTTTCCTGCTCTGCCTCCTCTCCTTCAGCTTCAGAACCCTCTTCCCCCCTCTCCTCCTCCTCCTCCTCCCAACAGTAGTCCAATTTCCGCTAATGCCCTGTTGGACAACAGCACCAGTGGTGGTCGTTGTTAACCCGGGCCTTGACCGATCCGGTATGGAATTTCTGTTTTTGATCCGCATCATTTGATTTGGCGCAGTTTTTACACCGGATGCCCTTCCTGACGCAACCCTCCCTATTTATCCGGGCTTGGGACCGACACTAAAATACACTGGTGTGTGCACCCTAGTGGCTAGGTTATCTAATTTAATGCACTGCCTGAATTAAATTACAGCAACTTTTGTCCATATTATTAAGGTGTAAAGCCAGGAGCAATCAACAACATGGTGATCACAAAACCTGTGCCAAATGGAACATCTCAAGGTGGAGTTAGGTATGGTGCTTAATTACTTCTAATTAGACATGCAATTGTGCAGTTTAGCTGCTCTATCACAAATGTATAGTTACAATTAACTTTAATTTAAATATTCTAATTTAATATTAAACTAGATGCTTATAGTTTGGGGTATTGTCTGTACTTGAATTTGTAGGAGTGGACTCTACAGGGGCATGGTGACCACTATAGGCATGGCATCCCACAAGCCAGCTGTGCAGTGTGCATTTGGTATGGTGCAGGAAGGCAGTGGTCTGTCATATCAGCAGCCTGTGTTACCATCACGACACATCACTCTCCACCCTGATGTGCCATCAACCCCACTTCTTCCTCTAAAAGACCACCACCTTGATGCACCCACCTGTGCTTTTGTGTGCACTGAACAGGAACTCTTTCACCTGAAGTCTTTGGAGGTGTCACTTGATATGGCTCACAGAATTGAGATGTCAACTCTGGCACAAGCCTAGAGTAACAGCGTGACGTGTTCGTGAGGTGTGCCATGTCAGAGGGCATAGCTCTGCAGAGTCCCTTGCTGAACGCATCATCAGAGGTACCAGACGGACGGCTGAAATGAAGAGAGGTCTAGAGATGGAGTCCGGAGCAGCATCTGAGTATTGCAGGATACTCAATGTAAATCACACACCATGTGGCCTCATCATCCACCCAGATGCTCCCTGGCTTGGTGCAGCCCCTGATGGTGTCGTATTTGACCCCACTGAATACCCCCAGTTTGGCTTGGTCGAGATTAAATGCCCTAATGTGAAGAATTACATTGACTGTAAGTATCTGTATATGGAGTACGGATGTTCAAAACTAAAAAAGACATGCGTATTACTGGCAGATTCAAATGTCAGTTACTAATCAGCGGGCTTCACTTGTGTGATTTTGTGGTGTGGGCTAAAGAGGATTTTTTTGTGGAGCTGGTTTATATGGATGCAGATGTACAGAGACAAATTCGTGAGAAGACAGATTTATTTTACTTCTACACATATATGACAAAATATCTGTCATTGAAATGTTAACATGTTCTATACAGAATCTTTTTTAAATCATATGTTCACTTATTTAACAATATTTGTGCTTTTCTTAAACAACACATTGTTTTTAATGTAAAGAACCTGGAAATATGTTTATGAAAAAATATTTAAAGTTACAAATTTAAATGTTACAAATTATTCATATGTAATTAATTATTGTTTGATTAATAAAAATAAGAGCTTTATTTTAACCCATGACTTAACTAGTGCTTTGTTTTGATAGTTTGACAACAGGCATGCCACTGTAAATAACTGGTTAATGTTTACTGTGTGAGAAAGGGAAATTATGCCATCAAACAACTTGTTTTGTTTGATTCTCCTTATTACACGTTCTACGCGTACACTAAGACGGGCTATGGATTGTGTTTCAGATACCTGGTATGCAGGCATCTGACTTTGCTTTAACAAAAATGGTGGGCAGTAGACTTTGCACTTAACACAATCAGTAATTAGGAAGCCCTTGCCAACCATCACTGCCATTTCTTCTGTGAGCAACTTGGCCAATCCTGACTGTTTGAATAACTCTTTGTCACATCCAGCAGCTACAGCACTCTCTACAGCTCAAAACCATGGACATGGAGGTTATACACACACACACACACACACACACAGACACTCACACACACAGACACTCAAGTGTGTGTGAGTGTGTGTGTATAACCTCCACGTCCGTGGTTTTGAGCTGTAGAGAGTGCTGTAGCTGCTGGATGATGGAGTCTTTCTCGTTCAGCGCCCCCTGCAGGCTGGCCTCGCTCTCCTGACTGGAGCGCTGCACAGTCTTCACTGTGTTCACCAGCTGCTGCAGCTCCACGTCCTTCTCCTTCAACAGCGTGTCAAAGCTCTGGACACACACACACACACACACACACACACACACACACACGTACACGCACGTACACACACACACGCACACACACAGTTAAAAAGGTAAAAATACTCCATATTCTCAGCGTATTTCTTTTTTGCTGGAGATATGCACATGTATAAAAAACATTCACAAATGTATATACACAGCATGCATACACGCACACACCTTCAGCTGGTTCTCCCTCCTCATGGAGGATGGGTTCCCTTTTGAGTCTTGGTCCTCCAAAGGTTTCTTCCTAATCCCCACCACCATAGGGAGTTTTTCCTTGCCACTGTCGCCTTGGCTTGCTCATTAGGGATCTGGACCCATACGATTGTAAAGCTGCTTTGTGACATGTGTTGTGAAAGCTATATAAATAAATTTGACTTTGACTATACAACAAAAATAACTTCTATGTTTAATTTACAGTAGAACTATAATCCACACACTTCTTTGAATGTGTTTTAGGCACACTGAAACAGCATATATAATTTACTATAGCTATAAATTATTATACATCTAAGCATTCCTGCTTTTAACCTAGTAATGGTGATTATGTGTATAATTTTATGTAATGTATGATTTTTTAAAAAATAGTTTGTCACTTGTACTACATCACTGTCCCACTAGTGGGCAGTATTTGACAGTGAGCTGTGTTGAAACCAGAGACCGTATATTATGTCTCAGAGGGCCTAAAATATTCTTAAAACATAAATATATATAATATAATTTATCCAAATTTATTTTATCTACTTACAGTTTGACAATCAACATCTAAATAATTACAAAAATATAAGCAAATAAATTATTCAACCGTGTCTATTCAATCTGTGTTGGAAGGTGAGGGGTTAAGTGGTAGCCTGTGAGCCTGTGTCTCCCCCTATCAGGACTGTGATGCCCGCTGTCCGTTTACAGAGGGCCTGGCAGTTATAATGGCCTATGTGCACGCTGTTAAGTGATGTAATTTCCGCTAAAAGGTTAGGCTGGTTGTTGACATCTGGTAGCCATTGAAATCGTACACTGTGCTAGCTATTCACCTCACCAGTCTTGTAACGAGCATATTTACCGTTATTTACTTGGAGTATGGGAAAGAACAGAGCGTCCACCCAACACTGATCAAACAGAGATGCAGACTGACCATGATGATGATGACCCCTTACCGTGTCATGTACATGACTACTGCGTCAGTAATGAGCCTGCTGCGCTTGATCTCTCCCTCAATGAAAATGAAGAGCTACGCGAGGAGATATCAAGGCTCCGAAAACAAATCGAAAACTTAACTGTCAGCAAGTTCTGATTGGAGCGGTTTTCTGACTCTGATGACGACATACGATTCTTTACCAGGGAAATAAAAAATATGGCAAGACACAGTATACGGATGGGCCTTCTCTGGTGTCTGAAATACATTGTGAATGAATTAGCCATTATATAACTTTATATATAACTTTTATATTCCACAGATTTGCAAGCCATGCCCACCTGATGGGCTTTTGGAAGCAAACAGAGCCAGCCACCCACAACATCATACGGGTTACAAGAGCATGGACTGTTGAGAAGACTGATCAGGTCCCTCACTCTGCCAGTGCAACGGTAAATGTTTTCGTGTTGTCCATACAAAGCATGTTATGTCATCATTTTCAAATTAATCTTTACATCAAAAGAAGTTTTGATAGTCATAATGTAATATGACAATAGGATAATGTATTTTTTTCCCCAGGTTCTTCAACCAATTGATGAGTTTTTTCTCTTCATGAACTACCTGTCATTGGGACTGATGCAAAAGGATTTGGCCCACAGATTTAGAATACATCGGTCAACTGTTAGTCGTATTATTAACACCTGGGCCAACTTCCTTTATACTGTATTGGGAGCCGTTTCTATTTGGTTAGATGTGGACACTGTGAAAACTCACCTCCCAGATGTGTTTCAGGACTACGCTGACACTCAAATAATTTTAGATTGCACAGAACTGAGATGTCAAACTCCAAATTCCCTTCTCCTCCAGAGTGAAGTGTTTTCCACTTATAAATCACACTGTACATTCAAAGGGTTGATTGGGATAGCCCCTCATGGCGCAGTGACCTTTGTGTCTTCTCTTTATCAAGGTGCTATCAGTGATAAAGAGATCTTAAAGCAGTCTGGCATTGTGGCCCTCCTTGACCCATCTATGGCCATCATGGTGGACTAGCTAGCAGGTTTCCTTGTTGAAGACTGCGTTCCATGCAAAGTCCACATACCCACGTTTCTGTCAAAGAGAGCTCAACTGTCTAGGTCAGAGATCAGAACGTCACAGTCCATTGCAAGACTGAGAGTCCATGTTGAGCGTGTGATTCGCAGAGACAAAGAACATAAAATATTCAGCACAGTGATCCCCCTTTCAATCACAGGGAGCATAAACCAAATTTTTACTGTTGCCTGTCTTTTGGTGAATTATCAAAATGGCCCCTTGGTAAAAGCCTGGGCAAACAATGGCTAATCTCAATCCAGAATTAGACAGATGATGTAATGTGAATTACGGTGATTTATTTATTTATTTTTTTCTCTAACCTTAAAATGATCCCTTTAAGGTCAGGGGTCGGCAACCCGCGGCTCTGGAGCCGCATGCAGCTCTTTGATGCGTCTGACGCGGCTCAGCTTTTGAATAGAATTAATGAGTATTTAATTAACGTATATTATTTTTGAGACTTAAAAAAATGTTCGGGTGGAATTTCACAAATGTCCGGTATTTAGTTTCGGTTCGCTTGAGTGACATGTCATCGTCACTGAAATAAATTTCCAATTATTTTGCTTTTGTGGCTCCGAGTCAAAAAGGTTGCCGACCCCTGCTTTAGGTCATGCTAGTCTGTAAATATTGGCTGCAATGTTAAGGTACAGTGCAATATGATTAATTGTATAAAATGCTTTCACTTTTATATGTAAAATTGACACAACACAATACAACATTATATATTTCTTAACTTTTACTGTATTTGTAAAAAATGAAATTAATACAATAGTAATACAATTGACAGAATAAATTGAAATTGTTTTAATTGTTCATGACTTCATGTCTTCATTATGATTTTCTATTGCTTGGGCATAGAGAAGTATTTTGGCATGTAAGTGTTAAAGAAAAACATGTCACACCTCCTTTTCACCTCTTCTAATACACTGCTATCTCTGTAAACTCGCTGCACAAAGATATCATCATAGGCACAGATAACTAAATCACACCACTGCATACCAGTAATCAATAACTGGCCCTGAATTTGCCAATAATAACAATGGATCTCCTTCAATTTGTGTAGGCCTTGTGCCACTTTGAGGAATTTGCAGTCTACATAGCTTTGTGTATTTGGGCACTTAATTTCAACAAGCCCAAATGATGGACGCTCAAGTGGATCATATACAAGTCAATCAGGTGATGCACCCAGCCAAGATGCATCTGGATGAATCACTAGCCCACACTTGGTCAAGTTCAAGTTTTTCAGAACTGCATAGTCCTTTAAGGCCCCTGTTTCCATTTCAAGTCCCCTCTTCATGTGTGCTGTTTGTCGTGTCCCTCAGATTATCTTTTCTGCCAGGCTTTCTGCAGCACCTGGACCTCTAACGTAGATCACCTTTCTGAAATGTGAGGCAGTCACTCTTTCTCTCCTAAGTGAATGCCACTCAGGTGTAGCACTTTGGGATCTTGTTGCCTCCTCAATAAGGTGTGACTGTGACAAGGTCACAGAAAGTGAGCTTAGGTGTAGCTGTTCTTGGTGTGTTGGCACAAATGAATATTCAGGTGGGCTTAGATGGTAACATTCTAGTGGCAGACTCGGGAATGGGGGTGCATCCTCATGTATGACAACACTGTCAGATGGAGGTGGTGGTTGTTGATAGGACAGTACACTGCCAACTTGTACCTTCCCAAAGATGGAGTCCACAAGTGGCTTGTCAGGCGAGATGTTCATTGTGCAGATGATTGGAAGAGAATCTGCTTTCATTCCAGCGTAGACTGGTCCAGGATTGAGGGTGGCCGGGTGTGGGAGCTCACCGCTGTAGCCCTTGAAAAGTGTACTTCTGAAATAAAAGAAGAGTGAATAACATTTATTTTTACACACTGTAATCTGTTCACCAGCACAACTGATTGTGAATCACATATCACATGTCATCTGAAGTACAACGAGGCTAAATTAAATTTTGAAGAGAACAGGGTCTTATCAGATGATCAAAAGCATTTATTTTTTTACCACACACTGTAATCTGCCTATTAAATTTGGTACTACATACCTAACTCCACTGGCTGTAGTAGCACCTGGTTTTGGCTTTAGGACAACCATGGCATCCACGTGTCCAGGCTTCACCCCCTATTAATTTAAAAGATGGTGTTAGTAAAGTGACTGTGATACATTAACTAACATTAAATAATGAAATAAGACAAACCATTGTTGGTGGTTTATGCCACTTCTGTTCTGTCTGTGTGCATGAAAGGACAGGAGGGACGACAGACATGCCAGATTCAGAATAATGAGCAGTCTGGAAAAGCAATGCAACCAGCAACACAAGAGCAGTTGCTGTTAATGAGCACAACTGGCATTGAATCACGTAATGTCATCTGAAATACACAAGAGGCAAAATTTAATATCTTGAAAAGAAGACTTCAGCAATGTCAATAGGCGCAATATCTGTCCCATCATGTTGTTAGTGGTGAATGTCACTTGTCTATTGTCTCATGTAACGTTTGTGCTGTTTTGCATCACTCTTAAAACACTTGGCTATACTTTCTTTCTATTCTACAGTGTTGTGCATGGTTCAATCTACTAGTTCACTGAGCAACTATAAACTAAATATATTTTAGATTGAAACTTCGTTTTCACTCCAGATGAAATGCTTACACATAGGAGTGAAACAGGCCTACTTATATTTATATTATTTTGTTGTTTCCACCACCTACAACAGAACAGGTTTTACTTCAACTGCTTCTTGAAGAGTGTTATCAGAATATGTTAATATGTGTAAGTGTTGAAGCCACATGTTAATAAAGAAGTTAAGATGAAAGATTTGAAAGACAGATTGACAGATTTTAGAAAATGCAGTTTGAAGAATAGCTGAGGTGGACTATATTCTGCTTTTGAGTCATAGAGGTAGATAACAATAGCTCGAACTGTAAAATAAACTCCCATTTGTTTACTATAGGCAAAATAGACTGCTAATGATTCCCACTCAGCTACTCTGCATTTGGCTACCATTGT